>NW_004444182.1:1402480-1445626 GCF_000243295.1 Trichechus manatus latirostris
AGCTGATATTTGACAAAGGCCCAAAGTCCATTAATTGGGGAAAAGACAGTCTCTTTAACAATTAGTGCTGGCATAACGATATCCATCTGCAAGAAACTGAAACAAGACCCATACCTCACACCATGCCCCAAAACTAAGTTACAATGTATCAAAGATGTAAATATAAAATCTAAAATGATAAAGATCATGGAGGGAAAAAAAAGAGACAATGCTAGGGCTCTAATACATGGCATAAACAGAATACAAAACGTTACTAATAATGCACAGACACCAGAAGAGAAACTAGATAACTGGGAGCTCCTAAAAATCAAACACTTATGCTCATCAAAAGACTTCACCAAACGAGTAAAAAGACAACCTACAGACTGGGAAAAAAAATTTAGGCTACGACAAATCTGATCAGCGTCTAATCTCTAAAATCTGTAAGATACTATAAAACCTCAAAAACAAAAAGACAAATAACCCAATTAAAAAATGGTCAAAGGAAATGAACAGGCACTTCTCCAAAGAAGACATTCAGGCAGCTAACAGACACATGAGGAAATGCTCATGATCATTAGCCATTAGAGAAGTGCAAATCAAAACTACAATGAGATACCATCTCACTCCAACAAGGCTAGCATCAGTCCAAAAAAACACAAAATAATAAATACTGGAGAGGTTGTGAAGAGACTGGAACACTTATACACTGTTGGTGGGAATGTAAAATGGTACAACCACTTTGGAAATTAATTTGGCCCTTCCTTAAAAAGCTAGAAATAGAAGTACCATACGATCCAGCAATCCTACTCCTTGGAATATAGCCTAGAGAAATAAGAGCTGTCACAGGAATAGATATATGCACACCCATGTTCATTGCAGCACTGTTCATGATAGCAAAAAGATGGAAACAACCTAGGTGCCCGTCAACGGACGAATGGATAAACAAATTGTGATATAGTCACACAATGCAATACTACACAATGATAAAGAACAGTGATGAATCTGTGAAATATAACATGGGGGAATCTGGAAGGCATTATGCTGAGTGAATTTAGTCAGTCGCAAAAGAACAAATATTGTATAAGACCACTATTATAAGAACTCAACACAGAAGAAAACATTCTTTGATGGTTATAAGGGTGGGGAGGGAGGGAGAGAGGTGTTCACTAGCTAGATAGTAGACAAAAATTATCTTAGGTGAGTGGAAGGACAACACACACTATAAGGGACGTCAGCACAACTGGACTATATCAAAGCTAAGAAGTTTCCTGAATACAATCAAACACTTTGTGGGACAGAATAGCAGGGTAGGTGTCTGGGGACCATGCTTTCAGGGGACATCTAGGTCAATTGGCATAACAAAGTTTCTTAAGAAAATGTTCTGCATCCCACTTTGGTGAGTGGCGTCTGGGGTCTTAAAAGCTAGCGAGCAGCCATCAAAGATGCATCAATTTGTCTCAACCCACTGGAGCAAAGGAGAATGAAGAACACCAAAGAGGAGAATGAAGAACACCAAAGACACAAGGAAAGTATTAGCCCAAGAGACAGAAAGGGCCACATAAACCAGAGACTTCATCAGTCTGAGACCAGAAGAACTAGATGGTGCCCACCTATCACCGATGAATGCCCTGACAGAGAACACAACAGAAAATCCATGATGGAGCAGGAGAAAAATGGGGTGCAGAACTCAAATTCTAGTAAAAAGACCAGACTTAATGGCTTGACTGAGACTGGAGGGACCCCAGAAGACATGGCCCCTGGACTCTCTGTTAGCCCAAAACTAAAATCATTCCCAAGCACCAACTCTTCAGACAAAGATTGACTGGACTATGGGACATAAAATGATACTTAGCTCAAGTAGATACATGAAATTAAATGGGCAGCTCCTGTTCAGAGGAGAGATGAGAAGGCAGAGAGGGTCAGGAGCTGTTTGAACGAACGTGGGAATTCCCGGGTGGATAGGAAGAGTGTGCTGTCACAGTACAGGCAGAGCGACTGGGGTCACATAACAATGTATGTATAAATTTTTGTTTGAGAGACTAACTTGAATTGTAAAATTTCCCTTAAATCACAGCAATTAAAACAAAAAAAAGATTATGCATAGATGGTGCTTATGTGATGACAGAGGGAAGTTTGTAGTTTTAGCCAACATTTCAGGGAAAAAAAAATTTTGTCACACATCAAGTAAATACCAGAGGATTAAATAATGAACCTGAAGAGCTGAGGATTGAAATAATGAAAGTCAAAAATTATTTATACCTCAAAGGGAATTATGTAACGCAGATATATAAAAGTAGTTTGAAAATTATTTTTGACTTTGTACTTTAGTAGAAAATGTGAAATGGGAGTAGTTAAACTGAGTAGTTACACATTGGGAAGTTTATATATTGTGATATTTATATAAGAAAAAAATAAATGTACATATAAGAATTTGACTCTAATAACTGTTACTATAAAAGTCAATGATCTATTTTGCCTTTCAAAAATTAATATTTTAATTATTACAAATTAAATTTATGTAATAAGTGATTGAATAGGTATCCAACTAATTCAAGTAAACCATCCAAGAAAAGAGGCAGATATGGAAATGAGGAAATATGATATGCTTGGAAAAAAGCAAAAAATATTCTGAAGGAACAAACTATTAGATTGTCTAATATTATGTGAAAATGCATTCAGTGTGTGATGACAACAATGTATATTATAATAATGTTTAAACTCTTTCATTTTATTTAGTCCTGCAACTAGCAAAATGATGTCTGTGAAATTCTGTGAGTTCGATGTGAACAAAATTTACCATTAACAGTAAGGTTAGTGAAACATATCTTTATATTATTTTTCATATTGGCTGCCTAGTGATAGTTCAGGAAAGTTGAATGAGGGTAGTGATCGTCCTAGTGAAGTTTAAACCTAAGGACTTTATTATCATTAATTATGTGAAAAAAGGCAAATTCAGCAGTGTATAATCTTAAATCAGTTAATAAGAAATGTATGAAAAAATGGTCATTTAAAAAATGCAAATGACGGTGTGATATATAGGAAAATTTTTCCAGTGATCTTGGGCAGAACTCCATGTGGCATTGTCTCCTTGTCCCAAGGATCTTGTGTTAACAGTTAACTTCTACGGACCCACTGCTTCTGAAAGTTTGCTGAAGAAACTCAGTTTAAGATGGTTAGTAGACGTCATTTTCAATTCTGGTTGGATGTGTGGTCATTTTAGCCGAAAAACACGTATCCAAGGATTAATTCTTTGCAATCTAACTGATACATTTGAGATAAGAGTCCTTGAGGTCTTTTCCGGCAGATTTGAGGGCAGTCTCCCCGGACACTAGTTCACCTGCTTCTAGGTCATGGAGGAACTGGTTAGCTGGTTTTTGAGAAAAGGCTTCCTATACTTCCGAATGGAAGGACTGGTTATATTTGATTATTCTTCTACAGTCAAGTGTTATTGGAATCAAGTATGAATGGTGATATTTGCAGTTGCAGGGACCTGCTTATGACTGGTTCAAAAGAGACAATCTATGACTATCTGAGGAGCAAGACTACTGACCCATAGGAGCTAAGAGGAGTACCTTGTTGTTAATTGTTTTTGAGTCAATTCTGACTCACGGCAACCTCATGTGTAGAGTAGAACTGTTCCATAGAATTTTCAAGGCTATGACTTTTCCGTTTTGGAAGCAGATTACCAGGCCTGTTTTCTGAGGCGCCTCTGGGTGGGTTTGAACTGCCAATCTTTTGGCTAGTAGTCTAGCACTTAACCATTTGTGCCAGGGAATTCAATGGTATCTGATAGGTTAGCTAATTTCGGTTTTATTATTCACTTTTTCCCCTTTTCCAAAATATTGGGGGTGATAAGCACAGTAAAATTTTGAGTAAGTGAGAAATTCTTGCATAACTCTTAAACAACTGCTCAAGTAAATATATTCCTCTATCACTGAATATATAAATTGGAATGTACCAGCTGGGAAATGCAAGATTTACTATTGTTTCCACCATTGTGACGGTCGTGGCTTTTCTAGTGGAAAATACTTCAACCAGGCCAGAAAGTAAATATACTATTATTAAGACACCTTCATAACCCACAAAGGAAAGAAATTATATAAAATCTATTTGGAGAGGCTGCAAGGGTCTTTTAGGACATGGATCTGGTTCTTGTCTCATTTTTACTTCTTACTTTTCAGTTTTCTCAACAATGTCCCTTTGTGTGAGTCCTCTTTATTTCTTGTGCTGGAAACTATGAATCCTTTCTATTTAGAAATTCAAAGCAGTTACTTTCATGAAATTTTTGTTTTCTTGTCTTTTTGTTAAGTTCCTATTTTGCATGTTCTTTTCTGTTTCCTCTTTTTATCTACGTATTTGGTATTCTAGATTTTTCTTTGCAATTATCATACCTTTTTTTTCCTCCCATTTTCCTGTTTTACTTTCTGAGATTTTTATTTTTCCATTTATCTTATTACAAAATCCAAATGATCTTATCATGTGAACATTTCCTACTTGTAATTACCCTGTCTCTGTTTCATGGATGCACTGTCTGGTCTTATCACTGTACCAATATTAATTATAGATTTTTGCAGCATTATTTTGTTTCCTAAATTATCTTTTTTCCTTGGAGTTGTCTTTTATTTTTTCTTATTTATTTGCTTTGGTCTATGTCTCTCATATAGAATTTGCTTAATTGTCTGGTGACCTGGGATTGTTCATTTATGTTTCACAGTGATGCACTTAATGCTGATTAATGACTCCTCTGTAAATATGAATCATGGCAAATGGTGAGTGAACTCAGCATCCAGAATCTGGGACAGGCTGCTTCAATGTGTCAGAATGGATGGATCTTTTCTTTTGGGCTATTGGGTTTCCTCAGAGAGGAATCCTCTAATATTCTGACTGGAGAATATAAAAATATGTAGAACATTTGGAGCGCCAGTTGGGGCAGGGAAATAATGTGGTCTCAACATGAATACATAGGCATTCACCAATCCCACTAATTTCAGTATGGCTCTTCAACCCCTAATTTGACAAGTGCCCCTCTCTAGAGACTAAACCTCCAAGCATGTCACCAGTGGAGAAAAGACCTGGGATTCTAAATGCTCCTAGTAAGAATTTTATTCAGTCTTCCTCTTTCCATCCCAAACATGTGCCCTTCAGATATACCAGAATCCTATAGTTCCCGAAACTTTTTTGGGGTTTTGCAGCATGCTGTGCCTTGTTTCTTTTGGCTTTCTTTCATTAGCTGTCTCCAGTCTGTCCAATATCTGTCACACATTTGCTTTACAATTTCAAAAAGTAGGCAGAGTCTCTCATTTGCTTTCATTTCTTCTCTTGTTCTCTTTGTCCTTGAAGGTTGTGTCCTTAAAGGTTTAAGCTTCTGGTTTTATTTCCTCACTGTCTTTAATGGGGATTCATGTGGGAGAAGAGATGTGTGCTCCATCCAGAATGTTTTGCTGGAAGTTTTCTCCTCTTTTTTTCTTTTCTTTGTCTATGGTGCTTTCTTCAGTATCCTGTGTACTTCTTATTCTAACAGAGTTTTTCTTTTGTTGTGTTTTGCTGTTTTTCAATGTCTTCAGCTTTTCTCTTTTTTGACCGGCCAATGACTCTTGTTTCTTTTACACTGTGCTCTTTTTGATGATAATGTCTATCACTTTGTGTGTTTTTCTTGGTTAAAAGGGATTGCATCTATAAAATTTCTAGCAACTTATGCTTTGTCTGGCATGTAGTAGAAACTGTGTAAGTGCCAGCCTATGTTATCAACCTCGATCCCTTACCGCTTCCTCCTGTAGAGCTTTTTTTTCTAGCATTGACTATATAGTAGCAATGCATGAAAGTGGGTAAAGGTTAACTAACTCAGAAATGTCAAAAGTATGTCCTGTTTCCATAGGAAATATTATCAGTTTTATAGGAAAACATTAATACTTAACTTTTTATTTTGACACTTAGTCATTGAACTTTTACATTTTACTTAAGCAGTAACAGCAAGTAAGCTTAAGGCAGAATCTCCGTAACAGACTGGAAAGGCACAAGATCTAGGGCGGCTACCCAAGGGTCGGTAGTTCAAATCCGCCAGTCCCCTAGGGTTTCTAGTCTTTGGAAACCCTAGGGGGCAATTCTTCTCCGACTTATAGGGTAGCTATGAGTCGTTATCGACTAGACGGCAACGGGGTTTTTTTTTTTTTTTTCTTTTTTATACTCTGTGATAATGAGCTCTGGTGGTGCATTGGTTAAGTGCTCGGCTGCTAACCCACCGGCATCTCGGCGGGAGAAAAGACGTGGAGATCTGCTTCAGTAAAGATTACAGACTAGGAAACCATATGGGGCAGTTCTACTCTCTTCTATAGGTTCACTGTGAGGGGGAATGGACTGTACGGCAAGGAGTTATACTGAGTAGATGCATACACACTAGGCACTCTTCTAGGCATGCTGGTTACTTCTGTGAATGTATCAGTACATAGCCCTTTTTATTAAGTCAATCTTACACTAAAAAATAAAAAAAGGAAGTATAGAATGTCCTAACAGTGGTGCTAATAAAATAAAAAGGGCTAAAAAATATAAGAGCAAAGCAACAACACATCCTGATTTCATACTTTTTAGTATTTTAAGGATTATTTTTAACCAAAAATTATATCTTTCTTGGAAACGGTTCTTCTGCATATCTTTCCTTTATTTAAATTTGTTTTTGAGGATTCTGATATTAATCCTTTTCTCTGACCACAATGCACAGGTGGAAAAATAAGTGAGTGTCTGCGTTTTGAGAGGGGATGTGTGTGTGTGTTTGCATGAAAGACTTGTGTTTTTGTTTTGTTTACATTTTTACACACACACGAGTCTAATATCCTCATACGAACTTTTTTTCTGTGATATTTTAGAATTTCTGGCTTTCGAGATCTTAGAAAAGAAGAAAGCAAAGCATTCTTTAAAAGTGATTGATCTCTTTCTTAGTGAAGAGGTTTTTGATTTCTGTGTAATTCCTATGATCATAAAAACCCATTGCTGTCGAGTCGATTCCAACTCATAGTGACCCTATAGGACAGAGTAGAACTGCCCCATAGAGTTTCCAAGGAGTGCCTGGTGGATTCGAACTTAACCACTATGCCACCAGGGTTTCCCCTATGATCATACTACAGTAAAATTTGTGAGAACCAGAACTCGACGAGACTGCCTTGTTTTCCCAGGTCTCGAAAATTTTCCGCCTTTGACAGAATGCAGTCTTAGCACTTTTCTACCACTTATTTTAGTAGAAAATATTTGAATTTTCCTTCTCTAACAGGTTTCTGCCTTATAGAGTTTCAGGCTTTTGTAGATTTTACTGTAATATTTTCTACTGATTTAGGTATAATTATATGTTCTCTTAATTTATTCATTTCAAAGTACTAGGATTCAAGTAGGATTCTCCCCTCAAAATATGAAGGATTATTAGATCACAAACCTGTTAACACTGTGTATTCAGTAACAGAACCCTTCCTAGAAGATCCTATTTATAGTTTGCATTGGTTTCTATGTAACTTCTTAACCCTGCTTTTTTTCGTTTTAACATAATGGGTAACCATACCAAAACTTGCACACCAAAGTGACATAGATAACTCTTTGAAAGTTTCTACATTTATGCTACTATAACGCTTTTTTATTCCACAAAATCATTTCTTAAAGATATTAATTTTTGAGGATAAATTATTGTGGTTTACATTCAACATGTGATTTCCTGCACTATTATAAATATGTCTTTACTAGTGGTCAGACTCCACTTAGTCTTCAGGAACCAATGCAGCCCAATTAAAATTAATAAACAGATTGTGGTGGATAACTGCGTTTTCAAGGTTCTCTGCCAGGACTTCTGGGAATCCCTGATGAGGTTTAGAATCACTGCAGCTATTGCTACTACCAGTTGGGCATTTAATTCCCCACTCTTGCCTGCTCTGTGATTCCACAGTTCTGAGGAAAAGATATAAAATGCAGGTTCAGGTGCCTGCTGACAATTATGCCTACCAAGACTTTCAATCCTCAGGACAGCACAGACTGACTAGAGCTACGATCAATTGAGAAGGAGAACCATTCTTTTTCTTTTGTGTCAGCCCTATTGAAAGGGTTTCACAGTAAGGTGATTGGGCTACATGGTGTCACACAATTTACTGAGGAAGTTCTTTTAGATTTACCTTCATTCTCTCTTCCCAAGATGCACACACACTTCTGAGGTGGCAGTGTTGGAAAGGGTTCAGGTAGCAGTAGTCAAGCTGTCAGAATAGCAGACTGCTCTCTGTGCCACTTGTTTTATGGCTGAGTCTTGCTCATTGTAGCTGATTTCTTGCTTTATAAAAAAAAGAAAAAGAAAGAAATCTTTCTTGAAATCCAGCTTCTGTCACTCTGCTCCTTCATTTTTACAAGTGTGTCCCAAATTACAGCTCTGGCTCTACATTACTAGTTTGGTGTACATATCTCTGTGTGTGTGTATGTCCGTGTGTTTTAGCTCAAAAATTTTTGTATAGGATCATAATGACTAAAGCAAATTTTAGTTATTTTTGTTAATTTTCTGTCTTATGTATGTAGAACCCTGGTAGCACAGTGATTAAGAGGTTGGCTGCTAACCAAAAGGTCGGCAGTTCAAATCCACCAGCTGCTCCTCGGAAACCTTATGCCGAAGTTCTACTCAGTCCTCTAGGGTTGCTATGAGTCAGACTCTACTTGAGGGCAACAGGTTTTGACTTTACGTATGTAGATATGTACAAACTTATGTACTTTTTAAAAAGTATGTGTGTGACGACAGTATGATTTAGGTGCTAGTTGGCACGTTTGTGTGTGTATGTACTCTGCTACTCTTCTAGGAAAATATACACTTCTTTAAATGAAAAATCAACAATCATTAAACATAGCAAGCTTGCAAATTAGCTGGCTGTAGTGTGTCTTCCATTAAAGCATCTGTTACTTTTGGTTTACTTATGTTCTAAGCACATTTCAAGAGAAATTTACAGTTCTACATAATATGTTTATAGTTTTCTAGTTTCCAGTTTCTAATCATTGTCCAAAACAGTGTAAGAATTATTCCTCACATTGGAAAAATTCTCATAACTTTTTGTGAGAATTAGGCAAGTAATATATTTTTCTTAAAGTTCTATTCTAGTAGCAGCTTGTCCAAAAAATGTTACGCATAGTATGTATATTCTAGCTTTAACCACAGAAATCAAAATAAGCAAAAGGAAATGAAGATTTGTTTTCTTATTATGACATAGAAATGATATTGTCGTTAAAAGCATTTATGTCAAACAATAGATCCTTAATTAGTTATAAGTCCCAATGCATGTTTAGCCAGTAAAACTTTGAGAATGTAAAAAATAATAACAATAATAATGAAGTTAAGGACTAATAGACCACAACTACTATGGCCTCCACCAGACTGAGTCCAGTACAGCTAGATGGTGCCCAGCTACCACCACTGACTACTCTGACAGGGATCAAAATAGAGGGTCCCAGACAGAGCAGGAGAAAAATGTGGGACAAAATTCTAACTCTTAAAAAAAAAGACCAGACTTACTGGTCTGACAGAGACTGGAGAAACCCCAAGAGTATGGCCTTAGGACACCCTTTTAGCCTAGAATGAAGTCACTCCAGAGGTTAACCTTTTAGCCAAAGATTAGACAGACCCACAGGACAAAACGAGACTAAAGGGGCACACCAGCCCAGGGGCAGGGACTAGAAAGCAGGAGGGAACAGGAAGGCTGGTAATAGGAAACCCGAGGTCAAGAAGGGAGAGTACTGACATGTCATGGGGTTGTTAACCAATGCCATAAAACAATATATGTACTAACTGTTTAATGAGGAGCTATTAAGTTCCGTAAACCTTCATCTAAAGTTCAATTAAAAACAAGTTAAAGAATAAAAATGAATAATAATGAAGGTTTTTGGTCCAGCTTAATTTCTCACAGTGAATCTTATGGGTAGACTGCTTCAGTTTATATTCTAAAATTTTTGCTCTGGAGCAGTCAGGAATCCTCAGACCAAAAACAAAACAAAACAGAACAGAGTGATTTGATTTAGTGGCACAACGGTTAAGCACTCAGTTGCTAACAGAAAGGTTGGTGGTTTGAACCCACCCAGCAGCTCTTTGAGAGAAAGACCTGGTGATCTGCTTCTGTAAAGATTATAGCCAGTAAAACCCTATGGGACAGTTTTACTCTGTCCTATGAGTTGGAATAGACTAGATGGCACATAGCAATAACAATTACAGGTAATCCACAGCTATAAGAGAACATCAAGCTTGGCTTCTGTGGCTGATTCAGAGACCCAACAGGTGATGGATGCAGCATCATTCAATGTCGTCTTCCTTCCACTACAGACTTGTGCAGGTACATTTTGATGGTCAAGGGACACTTTCTCCATAGATCTCCTTCTTTAGTGCACTTTTTGCACGCCCAGAAATGTATTTCAATTTCCCTTTATCCATCTCTGGAAAACATATAAACAGTATTTAGATTTATAAAAGAATACAATATCCCCTGAATTTTTAACACACAAGTGGGGAAATATAAATACATCATATTCACTATCCTATTTATTTATTTTTGAAAACATATAACTTGCTTGATAAACAGCAGTATTATCTAGAATCTTTAAACTAGGGTATATGTGAAAACCAAATGAAATAATGCAATTTGTAAAATGTTATATTAGTTTAGATAACTACTACAATTACTATTAATAATGACTCTGGAAGTTAGAGATGTCATATGCACATTTCTTAGCAACTGATTCAATGCAATATGATATATTCAACATACGTATCATAAAAGTATGGATTTTTAGAGACTCATATAGAACGTGGTTTATGTTGATCTTGAACCTGTTATTTAATCATTCTCACTTCTGTATTAAAATAGACATGATTATATGTTCATTGAATGCTGTTAGGTTTAAGGGATATAATCCAGGCAAAGTTCCTAGCTCTTACTGAGCACACTGGAGACACCTATGAGCTACCTGTGCCTTTCTTCTCTTTTCCATGAGGATTTGGTTTATGATACACAGCATGCCATCCTCTGTGTGGACCTGCGTTCATCTCTCAAACTTCTGGGACATACAAGAGCAGGACCATTAATGTCAGTTGCATTTAGATAACACTGAAATCAATGTGCTATCCTGGTGGATTCCTAATCATTAATAATAATCTTTGAAATTAAAGTATATTGAGTACTTCCCAGGTACCCAGCACATTTCATGCCTTATGATTCAATTATTACAACAACCCATTGCATATTATTTACCTTATTTTATAAAGAAGGAGATTTTGTGCAGAAAAGGAAGATCATTTGCTGAGGTGCCAGAATGTAACCGTGAGGCCGTAGTATCTTTGTAAAGGTAGTAGCACTGTAACCAGTAATTGATTTTCTGATTATTTTGATAATTGCTCTAGCTATGTGACACTGCAGTGTGTCACTCTGAAAAAGAGTCTTATCTACCACAGATGCATATCCATGTCCTAGAAAAAAAAGCACTGCAGTTTTGCGTTTAAATTTATGATTTATCACTGTATTAAGTGGGTGACATCAACATTCTGAATTCACCACTTAACACCAAGTGTCAGATGCTAAGTTTCTCTCTGCCCACTTGATTAACCTTGAGGTTAGAACCTAATTCATGCATATCATTGGTCACAGACTGATGAGAGATGCCACTGGTCTTTATTCAATTTTATAGCAGAGTAAAAATGGAAACATATATAGACATGCTTATGATTCAATCGACTACCAAATCTGCCCATTAAAAGGTGGAGTAAGTGCTGTTTGATGATCCAGTGACCATATCATGTCCATCCTCCTTTTACTATGTCTATTTCATTCTTTTCCTCATCGGATAAAAGCGTTTAGTGGGAGGAATTTATATTTTTAAACTTTTTTGGGGGTAACCTTAAACTCCTGGAATAGTTGTTGTTGTTGCCCTAACTCTACGGGGTCCCTCATCCTTCAAGATTCTAGAGTGTAACAGTTCCAGCCTCTCCACTCTGTGTCCTCATTCCTAAATGTTCTGTCTGCTCCCTGTGGTCAGTCTCTCATTTATCTTCAGTATTCCCTTTTTGCCTTTTTAGTCCTCCAATATCTGTTCAAACAATTCCATATATTAAATTATCTCTGTTTAAATAACTGATATAGATTCTGTTTTCCTGACTTGACCCTGACTAATGCGGTGCTAAGGAACCCTGGTGGCACAGTGGTTAACAGCTTGGCTGCTAACCAAAAGGTCAGCAGTTCAAGTCCACCAGCCACTCCTTGGAAACTGTATGGAGCAGTCCTACCTGTCCTGTAGGGTGACTATGAGTCAGAGTCAGCTCGATGCCAATGGGTTTTTAATACAGTACTAAATACCAGGAATTGCCAAGAAACTCAATCCTATTGTTGTTAGTTGCCATTGAGTAGATTCTGACTCATGGCAACCCCACATGACAGAGTGACCATAGGGTTTTCTTGCTGTAATCTTTATAGGAGCAGATCCCCAGGTCTTTCTGTTGTGGAGCTGCTGGGTAGATTTGAACTGCCAGTCTTTCAGTTAGCACTAAGAGCTTAACAATTTGCGCCACCAGGGTTCCTAACTCAATCCTAAATGATGGGATTCTGGGGTTGATATGGTCTTGCCTTTGGACGGGAACACAGTGCTCCTTGCAAATGGGAAATGGGATGATGGTAATTTGTGGCTGTGGTTGCATTATGATTAACAGAAATCATGTTAATTGTGATACGGTACCTACTGAATCAAGTGCCTTAGAGAACCAAGTGGCTGTTGCACTTGACTGTTATAGCAATAATGATAATCATAATGACTCTAACTGCACTGGGGAGCTTATAGAAAGAAACTGACAAGCTCAAGGCTTTAATCCCTCAACTCAAGTAACAGGAATGGTGTTCCATTAACTAGTCATTTTTACTCCTTTATGATTTTTCCTTGTCGTTAAGCTGCTGGTATCTTCAATGGAGAAATGAACTGAGAAAAGAATGACACATATATGTCCCTTAACAGAAAGCAAGACTTTATCATGCACCTACTGCAAATACTCAGGATTCCATTTTCTGAAGCTTTAAAAATCAGTACAAAGGAACTGGCAAACACCATTCAGATCCTTTGTATTCCTGTGCAAAGACAAATGGAGAATGAACTCTACTCTATGCCTGGGCTCTAAGGCTGGCCCAGCATCATCAGATCTAGTTATGAGCTCTGTCTGAGCTCTAAGAGGCAGCAGCCTCAGGGGGAATCAGGATACATTTAGCTAAATATGCTTTGAGAGATATGCCTTGGGAAGCCCTAAGAGGGTAGGAGTTGCTATACCTGAGGACACTAATAAGGTAGAATAACGTCTGATGGACTCGGAGGGCAGACTCTGAAAGTTCTAGGAGTTCCAGCCCCATCAGTTACTGGGTAAGTCCAGGCGGGGAGTGCCTCATACTGATCTAAGGACAAGTATGTCTGTGGGGCAGAGGTTTCAGCTGTGGTTACTTCATTTTGGCTTTCAGAGGCTTAGACTCCTCAGGACGTTTTACCATGAGTTAAAACTTAAACTTGGTTGAGAGCTCTCTGGACAATATGATCATTCCTTTAATACAGCTCAGATCTCAACTGCACTCCCAGCCCTCCTTGTGATTTTACCAAATCGTGTACCAGAATATGCTCAGTGAACCAAATAACTTTCTGTTTTGGTGTGGAGAGTTGTTTTTTGCCTGCTTTTTCTCTTTAAAAGCAAACTGAAAACCTCTCCTCTAGTTCTCCCCAGTCAGACAAATACACATACTCCCAAATATGTATATTCATCCTATGGAACACACTGCTGTCAAGTCGATTCTGACTGATAGGGATCTGTGTTAGTCATCTAGTGCTGCTAGAACAAAAATACCTCAAGTGGATGGTTTTAATGAAGAGACGTTTATTTCCTCACTGTCAAAGTAGGCTAAAAGTCCAAAATCAGGGCGTCAGCTCTAGGGGAAGGCTTTTTCTCTCTGTGGGCCTTCTTCTCTTCAGTGTTCCCCTGGACTAGGAGCGTCTCTGCACAGAGACCCTGGTCCAAAGGACGCGTTCTGCTCCCGGTACTGCTTTCTTGATGGTATGAGGTCCCCCTGTCTCACTGCTCACTTCTCTCTTTTATATCTCAAGAGATTGCCTCAGGACACAATCCAGTCTTGTAGATCCAGTCCTGCCTTACTAACACAACCGCCACCCATCTTCCCTCATTAACATCATAGAGGCAGGTTTACAACACACAGGAAAATCACACCATACCAGGAATCATGGCCCAGCCAAACTGATATACACATTTTTTGGGGGACATGATTCAAACCATGACAGGACCCTACAGGACAGAGACCTGCCGTGTAGGGTTTCCAAGGCAGTAAATTTTGACAGAAGTAGACTGCCACATCTTTCTCCCACAGCTTAGTGGGTTCGAACCACAGACCTTTCGGTTAGCAGCTGAATGCTTAACCAATGAATATATCAGGAACATGTGAGGAATGTTCTTTTCAACCACTTTTGCACATTTGCACAGGCATGTTTAAAAGTTAGTTCTTCCTCATTTTCTGTACTAAACATTTTAGGATGCAGTTTTCTCATTACCTTTCTTTGATTTATTATTCTTCAGTTTTGTACATTCCAGTAGCAATCCTGACACTTGAAAATGCCCCACCCATAAACCCATTGATCTATCTTTGGCAGTAATGAGCATGGCATCCAGACATGCAGACATGTGCCATTGATGAGGAAATGAAGTATTGCAGGAGATGGAAGTATTTAGCAAACAAAATTGATCTGTCTTCAAAATTGTAATGAAATACTGATGGTAATTCTTACTTAGAAATATCTGACTCAGCTTTCTCTTGTGCTACTGGCATGTTCTGAAAATCCCTGTGTTCGCCAGCACACTGGCTATTACCAACAAAGCCTTACAGTGGAGAAACTCTCTGATGTTAGTTGCCTGGTTATTTCTGTTGAGGTATTTAAAAAAAAAGTATAGATGTTCTTCACTTGCATCAAATTGTTCTTTTTTTTTTTTTTTTTTTTTAAATAAGTTTTGTGTGAATGCCCTATTTTACTAGTATTGCATTATGATACTCCTGTGGGGCATTTCAAAGCACACATTCTTTTCTGGGACCTTGATTTTTTTTATTCACTATCTTTAAAAGACTGCTTTTATATTAAGGGAACTCATCCAGAATTTGAAAAACCCTTAAAGAAGGCACCCTCTATGCACGCGTTGTAAGCTTCTTTAAAGTTGAATTTCGCCTTTGAAGACTTTGCATCTTTGAACATAGCCCTTCCTAATATATTTGTAGTCAAAAGAGGAGAAAGTGTTGGTTGTCTTCCATCACTGAAAGAATTCTTTTAAAAGAGAATTATTTTTTCCTTGTGAAGAATGCAAGCGTATGCATATATTTCAACCAAATATTAATCCATCATTTGTTCTTTTATTAACTCAGTCAACAATATTTACTAGGTCCACTTTGTGTCTGGGATTATACTGAAAATCAGGGGGACAGATATGAGTGATAGTTGCAATTAAAAAAGTCAAATAAAGAGAAAATTTGCAGTCCCGTGTGAAATGTGGCACCCTGGTGGGACAGTGGCTTAAGAGTTCAGCTACTAACCAAAAGGTTGGCAGTTCGAATCCACCAGTTGCTCCTTAGAAACCCTACGGGACAGTTCTGCTCTGCCTACAGGGTCACGATGATTCAGCTTTGACTCGATGGCAACGGGTTTGGTTTTTTTTGGTTTGGTGTGTAGTGTTGACTTGACTGGCATATGTACAGGATGCTACATGAATAGAAAGGAGGGTCACGCTTTCAAGGCTAGTAAGTTTTGGGAAATGGGTGTTGGAAGATCATTCTCTATGGGTCTCTCATATTTCTGCCATCTGAGTTTCTATGGCTTTCAACCAAAAATTCATAAAAGAAACATTGGGATGGCCTTGTTTTGCCTAGTCTCACAAGTTTTCTGCCTGTGACAGAGTGCAGTCTTACCATTTTTCTATCGCTTTCTATTAGTGGAAAATATTTGAGTTTTCCTTCTCTGACAGATTTCCTTCCATCTTACACAGGTTCTGGCTTTCACAGGTTTTACTGCATTATGATAGAAAACGAATAGAACAAACTATTCAGAAGCTAATCACAAATTGTCTTGTTAGTGATGTTATAAACTTCCTCTCCTCAAGATATATACTGCTGCTGTGACTAATTAGCATCATGTTTTTCAAATGAGGATTTTAAGAGTAAATAAAGCCAATGTAAACTTATAACCCTGCACCTGTTCTGTGACTATTGAAAGATGAAACAGCAAAGCTTTGCCTGTGCTTCTGAAAATAGGATTGGGGAGGTGATGGGGGAAGTGGTGATGATACCATATGTGGATGGAATCTGATGGTGGTAATATTTGCTGCTGGGAACACTCTGCTTGTCTGCCTGAGGCTGTGACAACTAACTAAACTGTTTAACTCCCATCTTTGAACAACAGTCAAAGCTTTGGTCCTGGAGATGTTAGTAGCATCTTACTGAGTACTTAAAATATAGCACTGAAGCTGGAACCAAGGGTAGAAAATCAAAAGTTTGGTCATTTGGTGCCACTAGTTCCTTCTTTGTTCATTACATTAACTATTAAGACTCTTTTTTCTTTATAAGAACTTGGGAATAAAAATTTTCAATTCAATCAGTGTATGTTGTTGTATGCTGACCAGTCAATTCTGACTCATAGCCATCCTATGTGACAGAGTAGAACTGCCCCATAAGATATGTATCTCTCTTTCTCTATCTAATGTATAGAAAGGGATTCATACGCGTGCTTTTTTTTTTTCCTTCCCTGATGACAGTATCTCCAGCTAACTCAGGGATCAATTAAAATACATGTACTTGTGTCCTCAGATGCTCTGTGGGATAGCTCTTAAACCTAATTACATTAGTCCCACCTTGATCACTCTATGGTCTCACAGACTGTGTGGTAGCATGAAAAATGTTGCTATTTTAACTCATGTGGATGTTGATGCCATTGATACACACACACAGGTGATAAGACAATGGACAAGTGATAGAAATCACACTGCATTTTTGTGATCTCTTCCCTGTTGACTGCAAAAGTTTTTATCTGATGAAATATCATATACTGTGATTTACCTTTTCCTTTTATTTCCTTCCTGATTAAATTTTCTATTCTTATTTTGATATTGTCTTCTAATCACAAGAAAGTGTCTAACATTTTATATTTAACCCAAAATGGGACATTTAGCACTTTATAATGCTGTTTACTATTTTAGTGAAAAAGTATAAAACATTCCACATCCAGTTCCCTAGCAATGTTTGAATGCTGCACTGCCAAAGAAATAATCGAGTTTCAGTGTTGAGAAGCCTTAACTTCAATGCTGGAGAAATGCCTTGTCACACCTGTACATGGCAATCATTATTCTTCAAGGAGGGAAGGGAAATATTTCCTTCTGAGAAAACTTGTGTCTGGTAATTGTTATATGTATTCAGTGTGCCTGCTGGAGGAATAAGGTAGCCAAACCAAAACCAAACTCATTGCCGTCGAGTCAGTTCCGACTCATCGTGACCCTATAGAATGGGGTAGAACTGTCCTATAGGGTTTCCAAGACTTTAGTCTTTACAGAAGCAGATTGCCACATCTTTCTCCCATAGAGTGGCTGGTGGGTTTGAACCACCAACTTTTCAGTTAGCAGCCAAGCGCTTTTAACCACTGCACCACCAGGACTCCTAATAGGGTAGCAGTGATGTATAAATATGACCAAGTGTTGAGGTGGATTGCCATACTCGATGAGATCCCTCTGGAGGCATCTGTGGACTCTGACACTCCTAGTGATGGCACACCCTTGGCTAAGGGCCTAGGCTAGGCATACATTTCCAAGAGTGAAGACAATCAGGAACACCGTGCCTGATACTGGGTAAATCATTTTTATACCCTCTGTTACCATTTCTGAAACTGCTTTTTGTCTCCTTTGTAAAGAAATCACCTAAGGTCTAAGACCAGGTGGGAATAGTCTTGCAATGAAAAAGTCAGTCAGATTCTTGCAAAGCAAGCAGCTCTGAAAAATTATTAGAATATTTTTAGGTTCAAGGCCTGTGGCTTCCTGTTCTCTGGAACCTTTATTGTGGGATACTCTTCCCCATTCCTTATATGGTTTTCTCTCTTTCTTCTTCCAGGTCTCATTTTAAATATCACACTCTGAGATGAGAGGCCCTCACTACTATGACCTATCAGAGTATTCTGCTTATTTCCTTTGCAGTAGTAATTATAATCACCAATCGTTCAACTAATCATAAATCAGTGTCTCTCCTCCCAATACACTGACACTCTGAAATGTAAGCTTTAGGAGGACAGGAACCATATATGTCTTGTTCTTCATTATCCCCAGCCCTTAGGGAGGTGCCTAAAAACCTAGTAGGTGCCCAACACATGTGGTTAAGAGCTCGGCTGCTAACCAAAATGTCGACAGTTTGAATCTACCAGGGGCTCCTTGGAAACTCTATGGTGCAGTTCTACTCTGCCTGTTAGGGTAGCTGTGAGTCTGAATCAACTCGTTGGCAACAGGTTTTCTTTTTTTCTTTTTCTTTTTTTTTTAAGTAATTTGGTCTTTGTTGTTGGTTCCTGAGAGATAACTCTAAACCCTCAGAATCTCCTGAGTAATTGAAATGCCTTTTTTATCTATAGGCCTCCAGACAAACCATGAGAATTTATGCTAATAAGGTGACACAGGTGTGGGCTGGCCAGGCCAGAAAGACCACCTGATGATATCAACTGACCTCAGGGGAGGTGGGCTGATTCAATCAACCATGACTATGTAATGAGGTTCTAATAAAGTCTCTGGACACTGAAGCTCCATGGGCTTCCTGGTTGGTGAAAACATCTATGCACATGGGAGGGTAGCACATTTCTTTTTGGGAGACAGAAATTCCACTTTGGTAACCCTCCAAGACCTAGCCCTTGGCTGTAATAACCATAAGTATCCTGCTTTCGGTGAGTTCCCTGTGTCATTGTAGCAAATTATTGAACCTGAAGGATAGTGTAAGCCAGCAAGTCACAACTAAGTGGGTGCTGGGTACCCTTGAGCTTGTGGCTGGTATCCTGAGATGGTAGAGGGAACCCCCGAGTTTGAAACCAGCAGGTCAGAAGCAAGGGTGTCATGGGAACTCCCAAACTTGCAGCTCTCATCTGAGGCCTTGGTCCAACTTAGTGGTTTGGAGGACTGTATTCTTTAACTTGTGAGATTTGACCTAGCTCCGGGTGGTTAGGGTCTGAGGGAGAAGTGCTGCATGTACAGCTGGTGTCAGAACTTAAGTAGAACAGAGGGGTACAGAAAAAATGAATTGATAATAAATTGATTTGGATTGATCAGCACAGTTTGGTGTCAGAGCAGTGAAAAGTGGGATTTGGTATTTCCACTCAGGGGCTTTAGCTGTAATGATCTCTCTCTAGAGAACCTACCATCCCTAGATCAATGAATCAACAAGGCATAATATCACATTTAAATCTAATTATACAATTTAGGTAATTGGATAAAATGTGTGAACATTTATAGTGATTTATTAAGTCATTACTGTTGCTATTAGTAAATAGAGTACTATCACTTTCTTGGACCAGTTCTCAGAGCCCCAGTTCCCACAGAGTGACATGAAGTGAGACAGGTGATACCTGTACATGCAGTGTATGTGTTACAGAAAGGCATGGGCAGATTAAACTAGTAAGCATGATACGCAAGGGTTACAGGAAGCAAGTTATGCACGAGCTTAATTGTGTTTATTTACTGGTTTGTAGTGCACAATTTCACATGGGTTTCACTCACTTAAGATTAATGAGTAAGCATAATTAAGCCCCTTTGTAACTTGCTTATTGGGTAATCTGTCCCTGCAAAAGTAACCATGAATATTTTATGATGGGCAGTAAGACTGTCTGTCCTTTGCTCTGAAGGAAGACACTATCTATATGATACTGGTCCATAAGTTTGCTTACCCTTTGCTCCAGAAAATGACACTATCTCTATGTTCCAAGATTATCTCATTCCTATCAATTAAATACAGTCCAGAGCAATACCCTTTTCTCCTCAATAATGATATCATCTATTCCTATATTCCTCACTTAAGGTATATGACCTTCAATGAGATAGACTGACACAGTGGCTGCAGCAATGGGCTCAAACATAGCAACAATCTTGAGGATGGTGCTGGACAGGGCAGTGTTTTGTTCTGTTGCACATAGGGCTGCTATGAGTAGGAACCGGCTCTACGGTACCTAACAACAACATTTAAGGTAAACTACCCTACCTAGAATTCCCTATAGAGGCTGGAATCTTAGTGGGCTGTATTTTATACCATTGGACCTCATCTCTTGGGACAACAAATTATAAGGTGTTGTGGTTTCAAAATCTCTGGCTAACATGGCGGTAACCATTAGCAAATGCAATTAGATCCTTGACATTTTTAAGAGGTCAAAAACGTAAAATGAGAAATAATGGGGAGAGTTTAAATAAATTGGCAGTTGAAACTAGAAGGAAGAAAATGCAAAGAAAATGCCTAGGTTAGTGAATTTCTAAGTGCTCTTTGTGTGTGTTTGAAAGAGAGAGAGACACAGAGAGAGGAGAGGGAGAAAATCTGATATTAAGGACAATTGGAAAGCAGAATTCTAGGGCGGTGTTGAAAGGTTTTGGTTCCTGATTTTCATACATGTTAGACTCTGTGAAGCCAGGGGTTGGCATTGTTTCAGTTTCCCAAAAATTTCAGCCTTCCTCGTTCTCCTTTAACCGGCCTTCCATTATGTGATATTAATTGAGAAAATCACTATTTCCTACAGGAAAAAGAGCCTAATGTTGATGGATATTCTGTAATCACCTTGCTTTGCGTGCCACTTTTAGTACAAATTGTTTAGCAAAGTAGACTTTACTGATGGGGGCTTTGAATGGGAGTTAGGCGAGTTTGTTATATTACACAATTTTTACTTGCAGCATATGTGTAAAAAATGCTTGTCAAACATTATTTTCTCCAAGGTCCCTTGTGGTGACACTGCCACTAAAGATTTTTTTTTTTCTCTCTGTCTGTTTTTTTCCCAATGCCCATCCTTTGTTGTAACTTTTCAGCTTTGTCCTCCATCTTCCACTGAAATACTTGCAAGTTCTTGTAGTAGAGCCATTCAGTCTTCCTTAGTTCCTAACCTGCACACTTCATACGAAATTCACCCTGGGATGACTTAGCAAGACAAAGGTGTTGCTAGGTTCCTCTCAGAAGGCAGTTAAGAGGCCATTGGTGTTACATCAGCCTTCTGATATTATACACAACCAAGGCATTCTGTCATGATGTTTCTTATAAAACCACCCTAAAACAGGAATTTTTAAGTATAAAATTGTCTCTCTTCCATGATTCATAAATATGCATTTAGTTTTGAACTTTTAGTAAGATCATATCTTAGAGTTTAACAGCATGGCTAATTCAAATTCTTATTCAGAGTTCAGAAAATTTCGGTGGAAAACTAGCCCATGAAGATGGAGATAAGTGCACTTTTTGTAGCTCATCACAGAACTGCCTTTGAGAGAATTATTTTACTAATTAAACTATTATTGCCAACTCTGAGACATGTTACTTCATTACACATAGAATGCATTGTACTCTCTAATGTGGAGTATCTGCTACTGTTGCTACTGCAAATAAATAATGCAACAAAAAAAACAACAAAATTAAACAATGCAACAAAAACAACAAGGACATTAAACAATCCTGTTGGTGTGTGCCCTGCAGGAGAGCAATGGTCCCTTCTAGTCCTTGGAGATTTGTACAACTATCATTGATGGTTCTTGGTTACTTGGCAACCATCTCGATACTGAAGTACTATGTGGCATATTCATGTTTCACTTGTTCCTTCACCCAAATAATCTCCTTGATACAGGATGAAGCTTTAGAAATCCATAGTTTCTGGTGCCATGTGGATTACAGGAGACAGTTATGAAGAAACTAAAGATTTCCTCGTTTTCCTGTTGTTCTTCTTGAGAGACCAAGGACTGTTATGCTCTTTAACCTGGAGAGTCAAAGCAGCCAGAGTTCATGATAGACGCAGTAGGATCTTGTCTGCATTGTGAAGTTATTGTGACCTCTCACTCTGGCGTACAGCAGTAATAGGTAGGATAAGACACACCAGGCAGAGAAAGTGACAGTAGCAGTCTCCTTAGGCTGCTTACTGATTCCTGTAACCAAAGCTTCTTATTTTTAAGAGGGTTGGTGCTTGGAAGTGGAAGGGATCTCTCCAGTCCAGAAAGAAATAAGAACATATTGCACAATACTCTCGCTATATCAAAAGTAACAAAATAGGGAGCACAGAATACCCTGAAACATTTCACTAGCACCTCAAACAATTAAAGGCCACAATTAGAAATACATAAAAAACCATAGCCTGTTCTAAAGTAGTAAATATTACACAACTATAAATTTCAAACATTAATATTAATGTCTTATACAAAATTATCTCTTCTTGTAACAACGTTTCCTTGTTTGGTGTCATTCTTGACTTCTCATGTGAGGAAAATTGTAATTAACTTAATGTTAAAAACAAGGAAAAATTCATTCAAAACTGAGCTTGAATCAGAAACACAGACTTGCTCGTATAGTTAATATGCATCAATGCTTCCTTTATTTATTATAGATTCACAGACTTACAATGGGAAATTATTTTTAAAAACTTAACTAAGAATGATTGTTATTAGTAAATCTTGGGCATCCTATTATTTGCTACTTATAGTAATAAATGATCTAGTGCCAAAATTGTTAAACAATGTTTAACCAGTTAGCAGATAGTTGGATGTCTTCATGCTGCTCTGAAATAATCTTTTTCCAGACGTGTTTCCCCAGGAGACATGGATAACTACTAGAGAGACTGTAGTCTGAATATCGTTTATCTTCTAGAGATGCTGATTTATTTCCTAGCATCTGATTCTAGGTAGTAAAATTTACAAATCTCTACTTCACAGACGGTTACACTATTATCTAATCCAGCAAATAAAACAAAAATTTAGTAAATTATCCACGTACTGTCTTAAAATTACGTATTCTACAATATGAGCTCTTATCTGTTAGATACATTTTAGCACCCAAAAAGCAGCAGAAATGTACATTTTGGGCACTGGAATAGTAAGCTTTATCTCAGGCAATAAAGGTGGTGTGAATTGGTGAAGGAGGACCTGTGCTCAGGACTAGATGGGCAATATTTGGGTGGGAATGGGTATGATCAAACCACAATTTCAGATAAGAAGCAACTTAACTATTATCTGGTCCAGTTATCCACTTTAAAGGCAAGGAAAATGAGAGAGTCTAGATTTTTATAATAAGCCCAAGGTCGTATAATTAGTTATTAACATAAAGAATTAGAATCAGACTTCTTGTTTTCCATTTAGAACAAAACTCTGAGGACCAGTGCCTTAATGCACGTTGAAAAAATGACCCATGGTCTATTTTTATAAGTAATTATATTAAAAATATCATTAGCTCTTATCAACTCAGCAATACTTCTGAATGCCTAAATTGCAAAACATGTTATTGAAATCCTGGCCCCTAATGCCATTATATGGCTTTAGACACTTAGCTTCTGAGTTTCAGTTTTACACACACACACATTTTTTATAGCAATCTATGTGATAGATCATTCCCATGCTCCCCACGCCTTCTCCATGGGAAAGTATTCCTGCCCCATTGAAGGTGGCTTGGTTAATTTGCTTTGGCCAATGGGAAGTCGACAGAAATGTCAATTTGCCAGTTTTGAGCCTTAAAAGTCATCACATCTTAAATGGAGATGGGACATGGGAATAATCTATTTATCACATAGATTGCTGAAAAATCTTATCTATCACATTCTCAGTTAGCAGTTGATTATGAAAAATCTTGAAATAATTGGATATGATAGACAATGGAGCCTGAGTGGCACAAGCGTTTGTGCTCTACTACTCACCTAAACTGTAGCGTGAAGACAACAGAAATCCTCACAACTGGACCAATAAGCAACATCATGATAAATGGAGAAAATATTGACGTTGTCATGGATTTTGTTTTACTTGGGTCCACAATCAACACCCATGTAAGTGGCAGTCAAGAAGTTAAATGACACATTGCATGGTGCATCTTCTGCTGCAGAAGACCTCTTTTAAGTGTTACAAAGCAAAGATGTCACAGTGGGAAATAAGGTGTACCTGACCCAAGCCATGATGTTTTCAATCATCTCATATGCATGGGAAAGCTGGACAATGAGTAAGGAAGAACAGAAAAGAATTGATGCCTTTGAATTATGATGTTGGTGAAGAATATTGAATATACCATGGACTGCCCAAAGAATGAACAAATCCGTCTTGGAAGAACTACAGGAAGTCTCTTTAGAAGCAAGAATGGTGAGACTTCATCTCGAATACTTTGGACATGTTATCAGGAGGGACCAGTCCCTGGAGAAGGACATCATGCTTGGTAAAGTAGAAGGCCAGTGAAAAAGAGGAAGACCTTCAATGAGATAGATTGGCACAGTGGTTGCAACAATAGACTCAAACACAACAATGATTATGAGGATGCCGCATGACCAGGCAGTGTTTTGTTCTGTTATACATAGGGTTGCTATGAGTCGTAACCTACTCGACAGCACCCAACAACAACAACAGATCATCTAAAGGTTAGCAGTTTTAACCCACCTAGCAGCTCCATGGAAGAAAAGCATAGTGAACTGCTTCCATAAAGATGATAGCCAGGAAAACCCCATGAAGCAGTTCTACTTTGTGACGCATGAAGTCACCATGAATCGAGGGCTGACTCCACAGCAGTTAACAACAGCACCAATAAAGGCACTCTGAAAAGGCATACTCTGAGGTGGTCATCATCTTATTAAAAATATGTATTTTTTTAAAAGGTTAACAAATGCTTGTATACAATTATAATAAATTTACATTAAATCAATGATTTCTTTCTATATCCTGGTCTTATTAACTTTAATTTCTATTTAAACAAATAGCTTAAAGAAAAAAAACCTTTCCTATAATATTAAAAGTTCTGTTACAACTACAACTAGCAGTTGTAAGTACTGCTGACTTACATTCTTAAGACTGAAAATGATTGTTATAGGAGAAGCTGACTAGCATACATAGTAGGACTGATGGGAGCATTGATGACTAAATTGAATGTGCTTTCTGTATACTTATAGATGAGCTGATCTGTCTGGTTATTTTTCTTCAGCAAAACTCTACATACTTGGAAATATTTGAACACTTGGGTTCATACAGTGATGATGCATGTGGACTAGGGCATGGGGTTTGAGGGTACGCTATTAATTTAATTTTTGGAAGAATGAATGTGAAGATAGGAGACACTTGATTGGGAGAGCGTGTGGGCAGGTGTGGAAGGTCTACCGTAGGCAAGCCAAAATGCAAAGCAAATTGGGAAACTTGGTTGCGTGAATCCCAGAGGACTTGAGTCTCCAATTCCAGAAGCATAACTTCTTCAGCTCTTGCTGCTTATTTATGAAGAAACTTAATAAACTTAACCGGTGTTTAAACTACCTCAGAAAAAATCATACCTTTTCATATCAGCAAGATATTTTGTCAAAGATAAAATATACGTTTTATCTCTCCTTTTTCCAGTGGTAATAAAGTAACTCCCAAATTTCTCATATTTGTTGGATTTTCATGATGTTTTCAGTTAAATGGGCCAAGAAGGTAGAAGTAACACCTTTTGTGCATTCTCTTCAGACATTTCACGTATTTCTTTTTCTATTTATTTTGGATAACCTTATATCAATGTTGAAATTAAAAGTAGTCACTGTTTCCATCAGTGACTGACTTGCTAAACTTTTTAGCATTACTACTACTATTATTATTATTTAATTAATTAATTTTACTTACATACATTCTCTGGGTTTCTGATAGATGGTACTAGATGGAAAGTATCTAGACTTACAGGAGAATAAACAGGCTTGAAATAATCTATTAGTGAGATGTAGGTAAGGAACCCTGGAGGCACAGTGGTTAAGTACTCGGCTGCTAACGGAAAGGTCTGTGGTTCAAACCCACCAGCCACTCTGCAGGAGAAAGATGTGGCAGTCTGCTTCTGTAAAGATTTATAGCCTTGGAAACCCTATGGGGCACTTCTACTCTGTCCTATGGGGTTGCTATGAGTCAGGATCGACTCAATGGCAGTAGATTTGGTTTTTGAGTTTGGAGACGGAAGTGAAAGTTGCACATGGACCAGTAAAATTAAGAAAGGAGGGGGAATATAGTGAAAAGAACAATGACACTGAACTGAAGAAGGGAGAGGAAGAAGGGTTCATAGACACTTTTCACATGCTAATTTTCATTAAAGGATATATACTTATGTATCTGTCTCTTATTTTTAAGAATTATGGTTGTTTATAATATTAAATCACACATTCACAGAATTTATAGAATATATGCATATGTATTCACATACCTTCTTAAAAGGGCAAGTAAAATTGAGCATGATAAAATGTATTAACATTTACAAAATGCTTTCAAATATCCAATTCTTAGAATACTTCTTTTATGGAGAAATATTTCAACTTGACAGAAGGACAACTTTCTCACACAAAAAGAAAAATACCTGTTAAATGCTAAAATTTAGGATCCAGGAAGTATTGAACTCTTTATTAAAAAAAAGGAAAAAAGAAAAAAAATCAAGAATGGGCCTCATATTACTAAGAAGTGGCTTTGGAGCGGAGTCAAACATCAAAAGAGACTGACATCATAACCACCCCGGTTCCTTGGAACTCTGTGATTCTCTAATTATGAGAACAAGACTCTTTTTCTTCATGGCACCTTGGCTATGCATCAATGTGTAAGTGTTACAGTCACTAATTTCACTATATGACAGATGGTACTTAAGGGCCATTGCTAATTAACCCGGCTCTTACATGACAGTCACTCATTTTTTATCTTACTGGCATTTTATCATCTTAAACACATTTTCATATTTAAAGAGTTTATCAGCTGCATTTTAATCCAACTAGTAAAACAAGGATAATATTGCTAACCTTTAATTAAGGGCTAATACATCTTTTTGTACTTCAATTTCTACCTACTTGATTGCTGTAGTGATAAGATAAAGCTTTCAAGTGTTTAAAGCTTTTGTGGTCTCAAATATAGATGATTTGGTTCACTAGTTCTGAACATTTTATATTTAAAACAATATATTAACATTTTTGAATGTTGAAATTATAACTCTTGAAAGGCATGCATGCTTTAATTTAGGTGAAATATAACAGTAAACAGGGATATAAATTTGTCAAAATAAGACCCTTAGAAGACAGTGTCTTTTGGTAACCTCTGTCTTCACACAATCTGTGTCCTAGATCAAGTTGCAAATCCTCTTTGAACCTCAGTTTTTCCCTTTTTCAATGAAGATGATCAGAATACTTTCCTCATACAACTGTTGAGGCGATTAAATGAAATAGTGCAGTTAAAATTTTCAGCACAGTGCCAGATACAACAGTAATTACTCAATAAATGTTATCTGAGAAATGTTCTGGAACAAATATAGGCTCTTGTCTTGGTTGAAACTCTAAAATGAGACTTGTCTTCCAAAAGTAATGCTCAGGTAGCTCTAACCTAAGTAAGTTATTTAGAAATAGAAGCCAGGCCATCTGCATCTGCCAAATGCTACTGTGCCACAGTTTTGCAGAGGTACTTTTGAAAGATCATGTCAGGGCAGAAGCTAGCCTCTCTTGAACTCCAGGAAGAAGAAGTTGCTAAGCCAGTAACTACCAGCTTTGACATTTTTTCAGAACTAACCAGTCTTTTCTGAATAGTCAAACGAAAGAATTGTTGATGGTGTGCTCTACAATACTATGTTACTAAAGTATTACCCTCCATAATGAGAATAATCCACAGGAATTGCATGCAAATGTTGGCTTAACTAAATGAGAATCTAAAGAGTTTGATCATTAAAATTCTCATTAATGACTTAAAAGATACCTATACAGTTACTGAGGGAGCACTAGTAGTGCAGTGGTTAAGCACCTGGCTGCTGAACGAAAGTCCAGTGGTTCAAACCCACCAGCCACTCTGCTGTAGAAAGCTGTGGCAATCAAGTTTTGTTTTTTTTTTTTTTCATAAAGTTTACAGCCTTGGAAACCCTATGGGGCAGTTCTACTCTGTCCTGTAGCGTCACTGAGTCGCAGTCGATTCAGTGGAAATGGATTTTATTTTTATTTTTTTAACACAGATATTGTAGACCCAGTCTGCTTTACTTCAAAATTTCAAAAAAATTAATTATAGATTTATATGTAGGTAGAATATCTTTGCAAACAAATTTCACATTATATTTCTTTAAAGATGTCATATGTTTCATAATACATTTTACAGTGAAGTACTATGTATCCTAGTGAGAGTTTGCAATCAGTTATTGAGAATTATAATTAACAATCCACAAAGACCCAACTCTCTTTCCTGCACTGATGGAACAGGCAGATGATATATGAGAAATCCCCAGCCTTATAGATAGAAAGTACTTATCCATCTGAACTCGTTTATTTTTGAGTGGTGTCATTCTGCTAAATATAGCTCAGTTTCATATCTGTATGCTGTCACTGTAATTTAGTAACCTTCAAAGTGTTATAAATGCAGCCGTTTTTAATTTGATGAAAAAATGATTTTAGATTAATTTTATGGAAAGCAGACTAAGTAAAAGTGAACCACGAAAGAACCACAGAGCAACTGTGAGGATGTTATGGAAGCCTGCTGAGATTTGGCTAAAATGTTAGCTCTATCATTCACTGCCAAATATTGATCATTCAGTGAGATTAGTCCTTACTTGGTGAGAAATATAAACAAATATATATTTAAAACTAAAAAATATTATTCACATTCAAGTAGTACAAAAACCTATGCTGTCTAATCAATTCCAACTCATAGCGATCCTGTAGGACAGAGTAGAACCGCTCCATGGGTTTCCATGGCTGTAATCTTTACGGAAGCAGACTGCTGCATCTTTCTCCCAGGGAGCGACTGGTGGGTTCGAACCACCAACCTTTCAGTTAGCAGCTGAGTGCTTAACCACTGTGCTACCAGGGATCCTTCAAGTGGCATACCAGTTTATAAATTAAATTCAACAGGCACCAATGAGTATTAGATATTATGTTAGCACTATATATGAGTATGAATAAAACATCAGATCAGCCATTATAGAAGAGTGTAAAGAGTATGGAATTCAAAGTCAGAAAAAAATTATTTAAATTGTAGATTAGCTGCTTAACTCTGTTCTAGGATGTTTACCCTTTCTAGTGATGAGTTTTTTAATCTTTGAAACACAGAAAATTATTCTTACAATACCACTGTAATAATGGTCTAGCTGCCTGAGATAGCATGAGAAATATGTAGAAGAATTTGAACCTGGACTGAAGTCCCAAGTGTATTGAGAATCTACTGGCACAATAGATATGGTCCTGAGAGATACCCTCTGCAGCTGCTGAGCTCATTTTGTCAATTTTATATTGCTCACTTATACCGCTCACTCACCCTCCCCACCCACCCCGGCATTTGGGCCTCTCTGGGTACATATTTCCTGGTCCTCATGCTAGTTCCTCTGGTGTTTCAGAAAAGAGCATGTCAGTATGCATGTTTGCATCTCTTCTCATTCTTGTCACCGGGGCTCCATCTTTTTTTGCATATTGCTCTTCCTTATCATTAGACTGTTAGTTCTTTCTCGGTGTGAAATACAAAACAAATATATATATTAACTCTAATGAATGTTACTCACTTTCTTTCACGTGACCTTCTGACTCTCACCTGGACCACTTATTCAGAACCTTAGGCCTAGAACCTTCCCTGATAATGAAGGTTGGGAACTAAGCCTCCCTCTCTGTACCAATTTCTACTTCTTCCTTATTGGGGAAAGTCCCTGTTCTGGATATACAGTTTGCTTACGGCTCATGTATGTGCATTATATGACACCTGGACTCACTACTTGTATATCTGTTCCTGCTGGCCATGGGGGACCACTGCCCACAATTGAAGCTGACTTTGCTCTGTCTCTTCTCTACGTGAGTAAAACGTTATTCCACCCAATGCCTATTTGTAAGTCATGTCTTTCTTGGCAGCCTTGGACCTTGGCTTGCCAGTTTGGTACAGTGAGCAGGATTGACACAGAAAATAAAGGCAAAAATTCTAGCAAAAGACCTAGCCCTTGCTAGCATTTTTGTCTAATGTGGGAAGAGTGTAGATGAAAAGAAGCGGGCTGATTCTGGATATGTTTTAGAATTAGAATTTCCAGGTCTTGCTGACAGACTGTCTTTGAGGGATGAAGAAAAGAGTAAAGTTAAAGAAGATTCTTTAATTTGGGCTTAAGAAATTATGTGGGTGATTGTACCATTTACTGAGTTGAGGAAAGCTAGGAGGTAAACAGATGTAGATGGGGAGGTGGAATCATGAGTTTTATTTTGGACAGGGTAAGTTTGACTTGCCTAATGTATACTCGAGTGAGAAAAGGTATGCAGAAAAAAAGATTTACAAAGTAAACTTGCTTCAGAATTTAATCTGAGGAAATTTTATTTGAGTGGGTAATTGCTTATAGTATTTTCAATCAAGTCTTCACTCCTAAATAAAGGAAGATTTTAGACTCAAAACTGTATAGCGTCTTAGGAATATGGTATGATGCTACCCTTTAATATCTATCATCTGTCAGTTTTATTCCATGTAAAGCTAGTTTCCAATTAGTCAGCACTGTTTTACTCATTCAACTAATATTTATAGTTCATCTAGTTGGCTAGGAGATCAGAACTTTGAGCAGAAATCCCTCCATTCCATCTACTTAAGAAACTCTCTGTATCTCTTTGAGTGCTCTTAACTAGTTTCTGTGTGATGGATTCTTCTTATTTTGATGTCTGCATGAGTTTGGTTGATGGAAAGGATGATTTATTCCCGTATGCTTCTACTGTGTTAGGCAATTATAGTGATAGTGGGTATCATAATTATTCTTAACTTTAATGGAATATTTTTCTAATTTTATTTACAGCAATTTATGATAGATAATTTTTAGCAAGTTGGGAAAATATCTTTTTATTTACAGAAAATTAAGAGTTTTTTCTTGTTTTAATCAGAAACGAATTTTTTAATTTTAACAATACCCTACTAGTAAATCCATCTAAGTCTCTTAAATTAGGATGAGATTCTATTTATAGTTATCTTGTTTACATATTCCAGACACTATATTCCTTTACCATCAAAATGCTAAAACCAAACCCGCTGCTGTCGAGTCAATTCCGACTCATAGAGATCCTATAGGACAGAGTAGAACTGCTCCGTTAAGTTTCCAGAAGCTGTAATCTTTACCAAGCAGACTGCTACATCTTTCTCCCACAGAGTGGCTAGTGGGTTTGAACCACTGACCTTTCAGTTAGCAGCCAAGTGCTTAACCACTGAACCATCAGGGCTCCATAGGTTCCATTTAGTACTTTTCTCTCCTTATCCCAAGAAATCAAGATGTGTTAGGTTATTCTCCTCTAAATTGAACTTCCTATTTTTTTTATATTCCTAGAGAGAGGGTCTAACACAATTTGTGTGTGAGTGTGTGTGTGGTGTGTAAGGATCAACCATGGCCAGGGAGATTAGAAAGCCAACCTCACTGCAAATATATTGGTTCAATTTTGCTTTATATTTAAATAAATGCATTTTTATTACTTTAACTCAACCTAAAAAAAATAAAATGAACCAGATAATATATCCCCTGTCCCACATAGAATTATCATGAGTCAGAATTGACTTGACAGCAATGGGTTTGTCCCACTTTGTCTTGCCCACTCCACTCGTCAGAGCCTAAGCGTCCTCGTCACCTAAGAATACCTGCCTCATCTTTGCTCACAAAATAGTTTCAGTGGTTGTATTTCTTGAAAAAACACACAAAGAAAAAACCATAATAATTCCAAATGTTCATCATCATACCTTTATCACATCTGTCGTCCTTGTAGTATCATCATCCAATCTGGCTACTAAAGTAAAACCCTGGAACTCAACTTTGAACTCCTTTATTCTTCCCAAACTCCCTACCACATTCCTCAAATTTGCTAAGTTTTCTACCATGACTTTCTGTACTATCTATGAATACGGCTTCAATTCATAGAAAAAGTACTATGCTAGTTTATTGGGAGGGCCTTCTAGGCACTGATACCACAGTGGAATTACAGTAATGTTGCATAATAGTTAGCTTTTCTAGTGAAGTTTATTTTCAAACATGATCCTCAAGGTATAGCCTTTATTGTGTAGTTGATTTGTTGAATTATGACCTGGCAAAAAGAGGATAGATTCTTATGGAATGCATGCATATAACTACAATGATATGAAAGTAACCCTTTGTTGTCGAGTCGATTCTGACTCACAGAGACCCTATAGGACAGGGTAGAGCTGTCCCATAGGGTTTCCAAGGCTGTAATCTTTACAGAAGCAGACTGCTACATTTTCCTCCTACAGAGCAGCTGGTGGATTCAAACTGCCAACCTTTCAGTTAGCAGCCAAACATTTTAACCACTACACCACCAGGGCTCCTAGGAAAAGTAAAGTTACTCAGTAAAAATATTTGTTCCTGAATTTTCTGGGATTAGTGAGAACAAGACATCATTCTGGAAGTGACTACCTTCAGTTTATTCAAGTACAGTCTGCTAGTTTGAGTGTTAGAGATAGATTAGGAAGAAAGTAAAGAGCTTCCTCATATGCCCTTTAAAATGTAGATAGTAACACAACAATATTTCAAAGCAGGTAACCAAAATTATATTCTCGCATTGGTTGTTTTTCTTGTTGTTGTTGGATGCCGTCAAGTCAATTCCATCTCATAGTGACCCCATGTGACAGAGAGTAACTTCTCTATAGGGTTTTCTTGGCTGTAATCTTTATGGTAGCAGATTGCCAGTCTTTCTCCTACAGAGCCACTGGGTAGGTTTAGACCACCGATCTTTAGGTTAGCAGCAAAGCACTTAACCATTGTGCCAATAGTTCACCTTTGGTTATTTTTAGTCCATGTAATTAATCATTTGTTCTGTAAGTGGCTTGGATTCACAGCCTGCTTTCATTTAATCTTCTACTTTCAGGTGAAAAAGGAATCATGGAAATCCTTACTCAGACCTCTGAAGCAGTCTAACAATTGTCTACTGAATGGTGATGTCAGCTCACACTGAAAAGTCTATACTCATGAGTTTGTTCCTCGGGGTATTATAATTCGGAGTACTTAGTATGGCCCTTTATGCTAGGCTCTGAAATTGTCCTTTTTTCACATGGGAGAAAGTAGATATCATCTGTTGATTAAAGGATAGATGGTTCCAGTTAATTTAACAGAGTAACTAACAATATCTGAATGTAAGATAGTAAAGTTGCTGTATACAGAGGAGTGAACAGGAGGTAAAGAAATAAAATAAGACATTATAGATAACATGTGTGGGATATTTTGCTGGGAAAGAAAGGAAAGAGAGCTGGAGGTAACAAGAGTAAGATGAAGGGTTAAGAAAGGGATTTAGTTGTCCCATCTTTTTCCCCCTTAGTCGCATCATGTTTAATACAACGTGGGAAAGAACTAGTCGAAAGGCAGAGGCTTAATATATATGAGAGATAAGGCATATACTTTTGGGCTGGATTTATGAAAGAGAGAAATACAAGCTCCAGAGCAAAGGGATTAGCCCTTGATAGGAAGAAAAAAACTCCACTATTTTATCAGGTGGAAAGGAAAATAGGTTTCTATATTTGGTGCAGGAAAGTGAGAACAGTCCTGTCTGAAGTCATATATTTTCTCTGTGCAGTAAGAGGGGAGGTTATTTTCTGTAAAAGATAGATGAGAAAGTTTAGAAACTTGAGGAGAATGAGGGAAGCCTTGAAATGGTCTGTGAGTGAACTGACCAGAGAAACATTAGAGAATTAGAGGGCAATGCGGGAGCCTACATAGAACATTGACCAAGATAAAAAATATGCTATAAAATCAAGCCTCAATATCGCTTTTGTTAGGTGCCTTCGAGTTGGTTCCGACTCATAGTGACCCTATCTACAACAGAATGAAACACTGCCCAGTCCTGCGCCATCCTCACAATCGTTGCTGTGTTTGAGCCCATTGTTGCAGCCACTGTGTTAATTGATACAATTGAGGGCCTTCCTCTTTTTTGCTGATCCTCTACTTTACCAAGCATGATGTCCTTCTCCAGGGACTGGTCCCTTCTAATAACATGTTCAAAATACATGAGACTATGTCTCGCCATTCTCACTTCTAAGGAGCATTCTGGTTGTACTTCTTCCAAGACAGATTTGTTCTTTCTGGCAGTCCATGGTATATTCAATATTTTTCGCCAACACCATAATTCAAATGCATCAATTCTTCAGTCTTCCTTATTCATTGTCCAGCTTTTACGTGCATATGTGGTAAATGAAAATACCATGACTTGGGTCATATGCACCTTAGTCCTCAAAGTGACTTCTTTGCTTTTTAACACTTGAAGGAGGTCTTTTGCAACAGATATGGCAAATGCAATATGTCATTTGATTTCTTGTCTGCTGCTTCTATGGGTGTTGATTGTGGATCCAATATCTCTACATATGTTTAAATCATTCATAGTAAAATATTAGACCAAACAGAATTAAATTAGAAATGAATAATAAAATATATTAAAAATGTAAAAGATAAGCAAAGCTTAGAAAGTAAATAATACAACTTTAAATAACCTACAAGTAAAAGATTAAATTACAAGTAAATTAGAAATATTTGAAATAAATGCTAATAAACGCAACACATCAAAATTTATAGAATGCAGCTAAATAGGTGCTCAGATGGAAATAGATCAATTCAATGCTTACATTTGAAAGAAATCCTTAAAATCTATATCTAAATTTTTACCTTAAGAAGCTAAGCAATGGATTAAGAAAATTAAACTCAAAGTGAAACACTGAAAATAACAAATAAAAAAGCAGAAATCAATAAAATAGAAAAGAGAGAAAAATAGAATGAACTCAAAAACAGTTTCTGTGGAAAGATCAACATATATATTTTTAAATTTATAGTTGGTCTGAGGAATTAAAAATATAAAGGAAAATAAAAGAGTACATCACTAAAAATCTTACAAACATTAAAGGCATACTGTGGGAACATCATGAAAAGCTTTACTACAATAAGTTCAAAACTTAGAAAAAATAAACAAATTACTAGAAATAGTCAAAATTTTAAAACTGACACTAGAAGAAGATACTTTAATACTCACAGATCTATTAAAGAAATTAAATTTCTAATGAAAACCTTACCACAAAGAAAATTACACATTCTGATGGCTTCATCAGTGAATTTTATAAAATATTTAAAAACGTGTATAATACTAAACGTACAAAAATGCGTTAAGAATATAGAGGAAAAGAAAACACTTTCCCACTCATTTATGAGGCTGTATTACCTGGATGGAGCCCTGGTGGAGCAGTGATTAACAGCTTGGCAACTAACCAAAAGGTTGGCAGTTCGAATCCACCAGCTGCTCTTTGGAAACCCTATGGGGCAATTCTACTGTGTAATATAGGGTAGCTATGAGTGGAAATCTACTCTATGGCAATGTTTTATTATTATTATTATCTGGATACAGAACTCTGACAAATAAATAGCTATTACAGCAGAAAAAACCATAAACAGACAACCCCATTAACATTTAAATGATATTCCTTAGTTAGTATTTTATTTAAAATTGAAAAGCAAATATTTTCAGAATATATTTTGTATTGAATTTATACCTTTAAAAAGTCATCAATCAATCATTACAAAATAAACCTTGTATATGGCCTCTAAATAATTTTGTATATACATATATATGTGTATGTATGTGTAGCATGATAACACCAACTTACTTTGCCTTCATGAATTGACATTGATTTCAAGGTTTTGTTTAGTAAATATACTTTCAATATACATTGACAGTTCATTGAAATTGAAAATAGTTTCATAGTTCTTGAATGAGGTAATACTTCAGTATTGTCAAGGTACATGTTTACTACTTCATTCACTCTCAAATTTAAAAAACACTGTGAAAAATACATAGAGAATGACATATTTTTTTCATGAGTTCTGTTGTAATCTGTTAGGATTTCTGTAAATATTTATGTAATTGCCATATTCATGAGCCCTCAAATTATTTTTGTCTATACAGCGTCACTTGGCCTCCTGGGGGAACTGAGTCCAGGACTCTCCTGTCTTGATTATCTAGCGCAGCTATAACAGAAATACTATAGTAGATGGCTTTAACAAGGAGAAATTAATTTTCTCACGGTCTAATAGGCTAGAAGTCCAAATTCAGGGCACTGGTTCCGGGGGAAGGCTTTCTCTCTCTGTTGGTTCTAAGGGAAGGTCCTTCTGATCAATCTTCCCCTGGACTGGGAGCCTCTCCGCACAGGAACCCTGGGTCCAAAGGACATGCTCTGCTCCCAGCACTGCTTTCTTGATGGTATGAGGTCCCCCTGTCTCTCTGCTCGACTCTCTCTTTTATATCCCAAGATAAATTGGCTCAAGACACAATCCAATTCTGTAGACTGAGTCCTGCCTCATTAACATAACTGCTGCCTATCCCCCCTCATTAACATCATAGAGGCAGGATTTGCAACACATAGGAAAATCACATCAGATGACAAAATGGTGGACAATCACACAACACTGGGAATCAAGGCCTAGGCAAATTTGATACACATATTTTTGGGGGACACAGTTCAATCCTTGGCACCCCGCATACCAAAATCGCAGTTGCTCAAGCCCCTTATGTAAAATGACATAGTATTTGCAAATGGAGCCCTGGTGGTACAGTGGTTAAGAGCTTGGCTGTTATCCAAATGGTCAACAGTGCCAGTCCACCAGCAGCAACTTGGAAACACTATGGGACAGTTCTACTCTGTTCTAAATTTGAATGGATGTGATAGCAGTGGGTTTTGGTATTCGCATATAACCCACGTACATCCTCTGGTGTATATTTTAAATCATCTCTAGATTACTTATAATACCTAATACAATGTAAATGCTACATCATTAGCTGTTATATAGTACTGTATTGTTTAGGAAATAATGACAAGATGTGAAGCCAACAATGCTCAAAGGAGTGCTGGAGAGAGACTGAGAATTTGTGAAATGGTGGGAGACTATGGCAGTGCATGCCTACACATCACTTTCTTCGTGTGGATTCAGCATAGTGCTTGGTGCCCGGCAAATTCAAGTTTTGCTTCTTGGAAATCTCTTTCTTTCTTTCTTTTTTTTTTTGAATATTTTCAATCTGCAGTTGGTTAAATCTGTGGATGCAGAACCTTCAGATATGGCAGGCCGATTGTATTCAGATTTCTAAGAAGTCTTTTAAAATATGTTGATCCTTCTGCAGTCATATAAGTCTCTAGATAAAATCCAAATGGTTTCAATTATAGACATTTTTGCATTTTGGAAAGCCACAGATCTGATAAGAACTCTTACATGTGCTATATGGTTTACATGTGCTACATGGTTTACAAATTGATTAAGTTTTATCATGTCTCATCTTCTTCAAAGAAATTTTATTCCACATCTTCTCTAATTTAATTATTTGCTTTTATATTTCTTCCCATAATGTGTGTTCTTTGGTGTCAATGATTATCTTGTTTGTAAATACTGTGGAACATTGTCCTCATACCTTGGTGTATGTCTATTAAATTTTTTAAAAATCACTATGTGATGCTCATAAAATTTCTTGGATGATTCTCTAAACACTAGACACATGTTTACCAAAAACTGAATCAGGTATATTATATATTCAACAACACATGCATTTTCCCCTCATTTTAATACAGCTTCTGTCACTGATAGTTATATTATTTCAAGTATGTTTTCACTTTTGAATGCTTAATACTATTATTGGTGCTCATCTCACATTTTTCATGTTTAATATAAGTATATGATAAATGATGCTAAGCCTTGAACCCAATCCCATTCTTCAGTTGATTTTTGTCCACCAAAGACTATATAATGTAGGTAGTACATAATCTTTTGACATGCTAATCACAATTCAGTTATTTATTTTGACATTTGGGAATAATTTGTGTATTATAAATTTAATACAATCAAATCAAATTTCTTTTGTTTTTTTCAACTAAAATAAACATGCTTGAGAACCAATATAGTAAGTGAGCAGGATTTCCACTTTTTCATTTGTATCTGAAATGTGAAATGTGAAACATTTCTATCTGAAATGTTCAAAAATCCTGAGGTTTTACATAGCTTAAATGGAAAGCTAGCCAAATGCATAATGAACAGTGAGATAAAATCAGCACATGATTGCCACTGGCGTCATTATTTCTGATAACCATAAGTAGTTTCTATATTGTGACAAAGACCTCTTGTCCATGATACAAAAACTATTCATTGGCCCGATTTCAGGCACAAATTTGCCTTCATCTTCAAAGGAGAATCCCTAAGTTCCCTCAGAACTAATTTTAACCAAGAGTGCCCTCATTTTAATTCCCAATGTCTCCTTTCTATCTCATAGATAAATTCAAATGTCTAATTTACAGTGAAATTTTTAAATTAAGAATATGACCTTGTTGGTATTCAGAAAAAAGCATATTCAGTTTATTTTATAATTTTGTCTTTTTCTTTTTCAGATTTTCTTAAAATCGATCAAATATGATTTATTTGAACATAGAAGATAAATTCATAGTAGCACTGGGATTTCAGCCTTGTTATTCCAGAAGGTCAACTATTTGCCCCCAAAATTTATTTTATAATCTAAATATTTTTTATTTCTTTTTATTAGATTTCCATTTCTATTAGTCAATAAAGGTTTGTTTATTTACTTCTTACATTTGGTAATGGCTTAGTGCTATATCTTAGAATTTAAAACATTCAAAAATATGTGTGTAATATGTATGTAACAATAGTTTATGTATTGATAATATTTCTATTATTCACTCAACAGATATTTCTTGAGCTTCCATTTTTTGCCAGAAACTGTCTTAGGCATTTGAATAAATATGAGCTAAAAATAAATTCAAGCTAAAATATGATGTGGCTCCTCTCTTAACTTACTAATCACCCTCTCCTCCTTGAAGTCCTTTAGCAGCTTGAGTCCCTGGATCTCACACTCCCCTCATTCATGCACTCCCACCCTACTGGATTCTTCTTTGCTCTTCAACCTCGTGTCTCTGACCACTTGACTTCGGGCTGCTCAGGGTTCTGCCCTTGGACTTTTTTCTTTCTGCATTCACGATTTAGATAATCACATATCATCCTGTGGCATTATATGGGTATAGTTGTTGTTAGTTGTCATTGAGTCAATTCTGACTCATGGTGACCCCAACTGTGCGCCATAGGGATTTCAAGGCTGTGATATTTCAGAAGCAGATCACTAGGCCTGTCTTCCAAGGCACCTGTGGGTGGGTTTGAACCCCCAATTTTTCATCCAGTAGTAGAGTTTTAACCATTTGCACCACATAGGGACTCTTATATCTCCAAAAACTCTCCACTGATGTAAGACTTTTTCATCCAAGTGTTTACTTGGGCATCTAATAGATATTTGTTAACCTTAAACTGTCCAAAACCAGACTACTGATCTTACTCTGCAAAACTAGCCCTTTGGTCTCTCTTTCACTGATTAATAGAAGAGTTATCTTTAGGCCATGCACAATAATTACATTGCTTTATGTCATACTTTATTCCATATCATGCAATAACATTAGGGTGGAAGTGTTTACAAATATATGTGTACTAAGCATTGAGAAATCAGATTTTAAGAGGATATGCATGGTTGTGAATTTTTAGGTTCTTTCCCACAGCTGGAAGATAAAATAATTGTGGTAAAATAATTTTAAGCTCAAAAGTACTATTAGACCAGCCTATGAAAAATAAGGCAAACACAGTTCACTCATGCCTTAAATGGAAAGATCAACAAGAAGAACAATAGGTCAGGAACACTGCCAAGAACTATGATGTATCAGCAAAGGGATGAAAAATTAAGCTTTTGAAAGTGAGGTGAGGTGAGGAAACACATTTACTTGAGAGGATGAGTCAACAAATTAAATGTTTTTAACCTTTGCTTAGTCCATTTCCATAGCCCTACTATCCCAATATTTCCTGCTTGGAGCACTGTGACCTGGGATCCTCCTGCTGTAAATGAACAGATGAATCATCTTTGCTTTCTTCCCTGCACTAGAAATAGGCAGAAAATCAATAGTCTACAATCCCTTCTGTGTTCATGTACTACACATACCCACTGACTCAGATGTGTGCAAAACAAACATCAACTTTTTTTTTCCTTCTACTTACTTTTCAGTTAAAGAAAGCATTCTTATTTGATGATATATATATAAAATATCAAATGGATATATTACTCTTACTCTGGAATATTCAGTTTCATTTATTAAGAAACTACCATTTGAATGTTGTATTTTATGTTAGAATAATTTTTTTTCCTTAAAGAATGTATATCTTAGGTGATAACAGACTGTCCTAATGACTATAACAAATACCTTCAAATCTCAGTTTGATAAAAGTTTATTTTAATGCCAATCAGCAGGAGCCTTTGCTTCACACACATGTCTTTAGAGACTCAGTGTCCATTCATCTGATTGTTCCTCCATTTTGTAGAACATTGGAGGTCTCCTTTGGATTCTCTGCATGTGGCCACAGATGGCTGAGGGGAGAGAGACCATGGAGAAGGCAATATATTCTTAACTGCCTTGGCCTGGAGATGACACTCGTTACTCCCACGCATAACCTCTTTGTAAGAACTTCTGACATGGCCCACCTAGACTCAAGAGAGTCTGTAAACATAGTCTAGCCACGTGCCAAGGGAGAGGAAAGCAGTGATAGTGGACAGTAATTGTCTATCACAAACTATTCTTTCATGCAACAACTGAAAAATAAGCACACACAAATCACATTAACACAGATGTATAGTTCTCCACTGAGAAGAAAGCTAGTCACTGTCATCACATTGAAAATAATAACAAGAAAAATATAAGAAACATAAGAAACAATATAAGGAATACATGAAACAATGAGATTAAAATATTTGGTGTTGAAGCTACTTGCAAAAAAAAAATTCAACCTAATCTTTAAAATGAAAATGAGTGAAACAAGAGCTAAGTCAAAGGAAAAGGGCTAAATTATTTCCACCTCATCGTTGTTCAGCATATGGAAGAAACAGGAAGGCTGATTCTCCTGGGTTCTATGTTTGTCCTTTTATTTCCTCTAATTTATCTCTGCATTATTTAGTGCATTCCATCATTCGTTTCTTGTAGCTTGACTAGATCTCTGGTCCTATATAACTATTGGAAACACAGAGATAAGTGACAGTTTCTACAAAGAGTCCATAGCTTAGTTGGAGACGAAGAGCTTCAAACAAGTCTAGAGATAAAGCAGGGAGTGTGTCTCACTCCTGCGCTTAATTTACATTGTCTCAATTACTAGAGCTTTCCAAAATTCTTGATACATACTGTAGCATCAATTTGTCAAGTTTCTAAGAATCTTATTTTTAAAGAATTTCTTTACATGTGTTTGATTTGGATAGAATTGACAATGTCATTCCTTCTATAACCATGAAATATTACCCGTTTATTTCAGTCTCACTTTGTTGTTGTTGTGGTGTGTCGCTGAGTAGACCTCCAATAATATTTTGGAATTCTCTCTACAGGCATACATCCTTTTATTGTGCTTTGCAGATACTGCATTTTTTACAAATTGAAGGTTTGTGACAACCTTGTGTAGAGCAAGTCTATCGGTGCCATTTTTCCAACAGCATGTGCTCACTTCATATCTCTGTCATGTTTTGGTAATTCTCACAATATTTAAAACTTTTTCATTATTACTATATCTGTTATGGTGATCTGTGATCAGTGATCTTTGATGTTACTATTGTGATTGTTTTGAGGTGCCACGAACCACATCCATATAAGACAGCAAATTTAATTGGTAAATGTTGTATGTGTACTGACTGTTCCACCGACTGGCCGTTCCCCCATCTCTCTCCCTCTCCTTGGGCCTCCCTATTCCCTGAGATACAACAATATTGAAGTTAGGCCAATTAATAACTGCAACGGCTTCTAAGTGTTCAAGAGAATGGAAATTTTGCATATCTCTCGCTTTAAATCGAAAGGTAGAAATGATTAAGCTTAGTGAGGAAGGCATATTAAAAGCCGAGACAGGCCAAAAGCTGGACCTCTTGCACCAAACAGTTAGCTGAGTTGTGAATTCAAAGGAAAAGTTCTTGAAGGAAATTAAAAGTGCTACTCCAGTAAACATACAAACGATAAGAAAGTGAAACAGCCTTATTGTTGATATAGAGAAACTTCTAGTGGTCTGGATAGAAGATCAAATCAGTCACAATATTCCCTTAAGCCAAAGCCTAATCCAGAGCAAGACCCTAACTCTCTTTAATTCTATGAAGGCTGAGAGAGGTGAGGAAGCTGCAGAAGAAAATTTCGAAGCCAGCAGCAAGTTTGGTTCAAGAGGTTTTAGGAAAGAAGCCATCTCCATAACATAAAAGTGCAAGGTGAAGCAGCAAGTGCTGATGTAGAAGCTACAGCAAGTAATGCAGAAGACCTAGCTAAGATAATTGATTAAGGTGGCTACAGTAAACAACAGATTTTTAGTGTAGATGAAACAGCCTTATATTGGAAGAAGATGCCATCTGTGACTTTCATAGCTAGAGAGAAGTCAATGCCTGGCTTCAAAGCTTCAAAGGACAGGCTGACTTTCTTGTTAGGGGTTAATGCAGCTGGTGACTTTAAGTTGAAGCTAATACTCTTTTATCATTTTGAAAATCCTAGGGCCTTTAAAAATTATACTAAATCTACTCTGCCTGTGCTGTATAATGGGACAACAACTGGATGACAGCATATCTGTTTATGACATAGTTTACTGACTATTTTAAGCCCACTGTTGAGAACTACTGCTCAGAAAAAAAGACTCCTTTGAAAATATTACTGATCATTGACAATGCACCTGGTCATCCAAGAACTCTGCTGGTGATGTACAAGGAGATTAATGTTGTTTTCATGCCTGCTAACATAACATCAATTCTGAAGCCCATGGATCAAAGAGTCACTTTGACTTTCAAGTGTTATTATTTAAGAAATACATTTCAGGACTCCGGCAAGATGGCGGTCTAGGCAGAAGCACCACGCCGTCCCTCCACAACAAAGATCCGAAAAACTAAGCCAAACAGAGAATCAACAATCCTGAA
>NW_004444182.1:1452853-1467770 GCF_000243295.1 Trichechus manatus latirostris
AAAAAGAAATACATTTCATAAGGCTATAGCTGCCATAGATAGTGATTCCTCTGATAGATCTGGGCAAAGTAAATTGAACCCTTCTGTAGATGATTCATCATTCAAGATGCCATGAAGAACATTCATGGTTCATGGGAGGAGGTCAAAATATCAACATTAATAGGAGTTTGGAAGATGTTGATTCCAACCCTCATGGATGACTTTGAGGAGTTCAAGACTTCAGTGGAGGAAGTAACTGCACATGTGGCAGAAATAGCAACAGAACTAGAATTAGAAGTGGAACCTGAAGATGTGACTGAATTGCTGCAATCTTATGACACAGCTTTAACAGATGAGGAGTTGCTTCTTACAGATGAGCAAAGAAAGTGGTTTCTTGAGATGGAATCTACTCCTGGGGCAGATGCTGTGAACTTTGTCAAAATGACAACAAAGGATTTAGAATATTATGTAAACTTAGTTGATAAAACAGTGTCAGGGTTTGAGAGGACTGATTCCAATTTTTAAAGAAGTTCTACTGTGCGCAAAATGCTATCTAATAGCATTGCACGCTACAGAGAAATCTTTCATGAAAGGAAGGGTCAATCGATGTGACAAACTACGTTGTTTTCTTATTTTAAGAAATTGTCAAAGGACGGTCAAGATGACAGAGTAGTCAGATGCTTCCAGTGGTCCCTCTTACAACAAAGACCTGAAAAAATGAGTGAATTGATTATATATGACAATCTAGGAGCCCTGAACATCAAAGGCAAAGTCGAGGAATCAGACTGATTCAGGATCAGGCTGGGGGAGGGAGAGACTGTTCAGAAGCAGCAAGGAGTTGCCAGACCTGACCTGGTGGAGCCAGCACCCTGTGGGCTGGTTTGGCTGGCGTGCGCGGTGAGGCAGGCAGTGACCCTTGGGACACTTTTTTCATGTCAGGAGAGACTGAGTGGCGGAGAGTCTGCTCAGGTCTCCAGAGCCAGTGAAAAATGGTACTCAATTGGCTAAAGATAAGTACATGTGTTTAACCTACTGTGCGGATCAAAAAACACCCCATTTGGGAAGAAAGTCTCTCCTATTCACCAGCTCCCTCCCCACTATGCACTGGGTGCTGGGCCAGCTTCAGTGATTGCCACTTCCTCTGGGCTGAAAGTAGGACTTGTCACATACCCTGAGCCATTCTCCTGGGGTTGGAAAGGGAACAAATTAACAATCAGGAAAAAAAAAAAATCTGCCAGCTCCCAGAAACCGGGAAGTCAGGGTAGGCACAGCTCATTTGCCTAAGCACAGGCATAAGGGATCTATGGACTTTGAATGCCTTTCACTCCTGCGTAGACTGTGTGGGCCCATTTCAACACTGTAGGCCCTCATTAGCACAGTACAACAGGGTATGTACCTGAAGCTTAATTTCACTGTATCAGCTGTATGGTGGAGTGGCATGTTCATGACATTTGACACCGCTCTGCCCATTAAGCAGGGTCCTTACCCACCCACATCAGGGGCCTGAGGAAACGTGGCTCCACCCACACCACCTAGCTACCCATGACAGGGGTCCAAAAATAAGTGGTGCTTCCTGGTCCTTACAGCCAACAGCTTTGGGTGTCCATAGTCTAGCTGCAAAACCCACCCACTTACACACTCTAGGGAACAGGGATGTCATTTCCTCTCAGCCCCCTGCCTTGCTCAGTGAATGACTCTCTACTGCAGTCAGATACCTGTGCCTACACCACTTACCCCCCTGCCCGTCTAGGACTGTAGGTGAGAGCCTGCACCACATACTTGTTGGCTGACTATCTGGATACCTGAACTGAATCCATAAAAGAAAAGTAAATGGACTCCTGGGCTCACATACCTAGTAACAGATCTAACAAACTGGTGACAGGACGTTAGAGCTTCAAAGGCACTAATAATCAAACTAGCTCACACGAGCAGCCTATTTCGGCATATCAAACACAACAAAACAAGAAACTAGGACACAGTACGCAAACATAGATGGAATAAATAACTTATTGATGGCTCGGAGACAACAGTCAATATCAAATCACATAAACAGGCAGACCATGATGGCTACAGCAAGCTCCCAAAACAACAGAAATCAAGAAATCTTCTGGAGGAAGATAATTTCTTGGAATTACCAGAGGTAGAAATCAAAAGATCAATGTACAGAACTCTTCAAGAGATCAGGGAGGAGATCAGTAAAACTGCAGATCAAGCCAAGGAACACAAAGACAAAGCAATAGAAGAACTTAAGAAGGTTATACAAGAGCATGATGACAAATTTAACAGGCTGCAAGAATCCATAGAGAGACAGAAATCAGAAATCCAGAAGATTAACAATAAAATTTCAGAATTAGACAACTCAATAGAAAGTCATAGGAGTAGAATTGAGGCAATGGAAGTCAGAATTAGTAAGATTGAAGATAAAGCACTTGACACAAACTTATTTGAGGAAAAATCAGATAAAAGAATTTTAAAAATTGATAAAAGAATTTTAAAAAATGAAGAAACCCTAAAAATTATGTGGGACTCTATCAAGAGGAATAACCTACGAGTGATTAGAGTACCAGAACAGGGGGAATAACAGAAAACACAGAGAGAATTGCTGAAGATTTGTTGGCAGAAAACTTCCCTGAAATTGTGAAAGATGAGAAGATATCTATCCAAGATGCTCAGCAAATACAAAATCAACAACAATAAAAAGATGAAAAGAAAATACATGAAGAGAAATGACTCAGCACAGAAAATTAAGTGGAACAAAGAAACCGTCAACAACAACAAATACATCAAAATGACAGCACTAAATGCACAACTATCAATTGAAAGCTGGTTCTTTGAAAAGATCAACAAAATCAATAAACCATTGGCCAAACTGAAAAAGAAAAACAGGAGGGGAAGAAAATAACCCATGTAAGAAATGAGATGGGCAATATCACAACAGACCCAACTGAAATTAAAAAAATCATAACAGAATACTATGAAAAACTGTACTCTAACAAATTTGAAAACCGAGAGGAAATGGACAAATTTCTAGAAACACACTACCTACCTAAACTAGCACAAACAGAGGTAGAACAACTATATAAACCTATAACAAAAGAAGAGATTAAAAAGATAATTAAAAAACTCCTGATAAAAAACAGCTCTGACCCTGACAGTTTCACTGCAAGAAGCCAAAAGAGACCTCCATAAGCGGAAAAACATACCTTGCTCATGGATAGGAAGACTCAACATTGTGAAAATGTCAATTCTACCCAAAGCAATCTGCAGATACAATGCAATCTCAATCCAAATTCCAATAGCATTTTTTTAAGGAGATGGAAAAACAAATCACCAACTTCATATAGAAAAGGAAGAGGCCCCAAATAAGTAAAGCATTACTGAAGAAGAAGAACAAAGTGGGAGGCTCCGCACTACCTGATTTTAGAAACTATTATACCGTCAAGGTAGTCAAAACACCCTGGTACTGGTACAACAACAGATACATAGACCAATGGAACAGAACAGAGAATCCAGACAGAAATTCATCCACCTATGAGCAGCTGATATTTGACAAAGGCCCAAAGTCTGTTAATTGGGGAAAAGACAGTCTCTTTAACAAATGGTACTGGCATAACTGGATATCCATCTGCAAAAAAATGAAATAAGACCCATACCTCACACCATGCACAAAAACTAACTCAAAATGGATCAAAGACCTAAATATAAAATTGAAAACGATAAAGATCATGGAAGAAAAAATACGAACAATGCTAGGAGCCCTAACACATGGCATAAACACAATACGAACCATAAGTAACAATGCACAAGCACCAGAAGAGAAACTAGATAACTGGGAGCTCCTAAAAATCAAACACTTATGCTCATCAAAAGACTTCACCAAAAGAGTCAAAAGACAACCTACAGACCGGGAAAAAAATTTTGGCTATGACAAATCCAATCAGTGTCTAATCTCTAAAATCTACAAGATACTGCAAAACCTCAACAACAAAAAGACAAATAACCCAATTAAAAAATGGGCAAAGGATCTGAACAGGAAATTCACCAAGGAAAACTTTCAGGTGGCTAACAGACCCATGAAGAAATGCTCATGATCATTAGCCATGAGAGAAATGAAAATCAAAACTACAATGAGATACCATCTCACTCCAACTAGGATAGCTTTAATCCAAAAAACACCAAATAATAAATGTTGGAGAGGTTGTGGAGAGACTGGAACACTGATACACTGTTGGTGGGAATGTAAAATGGTACGACCACTTTGGAATCGATTTGGCACTTCCTTAAAAAACTAGAAATAGAAGTACCATACGATCCACCTATCCTGCTCCTTGGAATATATCCTAGGGAGATGAAAGCCGTCACACAAATAAATATACATACACCCATGTTCATTGCAGCACTGTTCACGATAGCAAAAAGATGGAAACAACCTAGGTGCCCATCAGCGAATGAATGGATAAACAAATTACGGTACCTTCACACAGTGGAATACTATGCAATGATAAAGAACAATGGTGAATCTGCAAAATATCTCATAACACAGATGAATCTGGAAGGCATTATGCTGAGTGAAATTAGTCAGTTGTAAAAGGACAAATACTGTATGAGAACACAATTGTAAGAACTCAAGAAATGGTTTAAACACAGAAGAAAACATTCTTTGATGATTACAAGGGTGAAGAGGGAGTGAGAGGGGTATTCATTAACTAGATAGCAGGCAAGAATTATCTTAGGTGAAGGGAAGGACAACACACAGTACAGGGGAAATCAGCACAACTGGACTAAATAAAAAACTAAGCATTTTCCTGAACACAACCGAACACTTCAACGGACAGAGTAGCAGGGATGGGGATCTGAGGACCATGGTTTCAGAGGACATCTAGGTCAATTGGCCTAACAAGTTTATTAAGACAAGGTTCTGCGTTCCACTTTGGTGAGTGGTGTCTGGGGTCTTAAAAGCTAGCGAGTGGCCATCTAAGGTACATCAATTTTTCCCAACCCACCTGGAGCAAAGGAGAATGAAGAACACCAAAGACACAAGGAAAATATTAGCCCAAGAGACAGAAAGGGCCACATAAACCAGAGACTCCATCAACTTGAGACCAGAGGAACTAGATGCTGCCCGGTTACCACCAGTGTCTGCCCTGACAGGGAACACAGCAGAGAGTCCCTGACGGAGTGGGAGAAAAGTGGGGTGCAGTACTCAAATTCTAGTAAAAAGACCAGACTTGAAGGTCTGACTGAGACTAGAGGGACTCCGGAAGACACGATCCCCAGACTCTCTGTTAGCCAAGAACTGAAGTCATTCCTGAAGCCAACTCTTCAGTCATAGATTAAACTGGACTATAAGACACAAAATGATACTCGTGAAGAGAGTTCTTCTTAGCTCAAGTAGATACAAGAGACTAAATGGGCAGCTCCTGTACGGAGGCGAGATGAGAGGGCAAAAAGCGACAGGAGCTGGTTGAATGAACACAGGAAATCCGGGGTGGGAAGGAGGAGTGTGCTGTCACATTATAGGGAGAGCAGCTAGGGTCACATAGCAGTGTGTGTATGAATTTTTGTTTGAGAAACTGACTTGAACTGTAAACTTTCACTTAAAGCACAATAAAAAAAAGAAAAAAGAAATTGCCACAGTCACCCTAACCTTCAGCAACCAACACCCTGATCAATCAGCAGCCATCAGTATTGAGGCAAGACCCTCCACCAGCAAAAAGATTATGACTCGCCAAAGGCTCAGATGATGGTTAGCATTTTTTAGCAATAAAGTATCTTTTAATTAAGGTATGTACGCAGTTTTTTTAGACATAATGCTATTGTACACTTAATAGACTATAGTGTAGTGTAAACATAACTTTTATATGGACTTGGAAACCAAAAAATTCGTGTGACTGTCTTTATTGTGAAATTCACTTTATTGTGGTGGTCGGGAACAAAACCCACAATATCTCCGAGGTATGCCTGTACAAGGTATTTTACAATTTTGTTAGATTTATTCCTAAGGATTGTGTGTTGTTGTTTTTTTTTATTGTTGTTGTTGTTATTGTATCAATATTTAAAAAAAATCGTCACTAGTGTAAATTCATAATTATCAGATAAAGGAGGGTATTTCTGCATGTTGGTCTTCTATCAAGCAACTTTTCTAAATTATTTTAGTAGTTTTAAAGATTTTTATATTTTTTACAATACATGATATACATGATCACATTGTTTGAGAATTAAAACATTTGGTATTTCTATGCATATCGAAATATCTATCAAAATAACCCTCCAGAAGTTTTCATTTGTTGATATAAGTGGTGTCATCATCTCCTACAATCCTCAGGCAGGGTCTGAAATCCTAGCCAGGGTGTTAGTTTGGGTCCCCAATATGAGCACTGAATTCAGATGATCTCTTTCACCAAGTAGCACACCTCTGCAGACTTATAACTCTGCTCTTTAGTTTTGGAACCACTCTCTTTCATATGTGTGTTCTTTTCCACATTTTCCACCATGTGAATCACTCTTCATGTGGTAATATTTCTCTTTCGCAATCAGGGAAATTTTTATTTCCAACTTCATCTGTTTCCTTATTAGTCTGTTTAAGCTGTCCTAATGAATACCCTAAATGATTTCTTCTTTCCTGTGCTCATGCTTGTGTATGCCTTTGGACTTTATTTGTGCTGTTCTCTTTCCTGCAAGTTCTGTTTCTCCCTTCCTCTCCAGGCTTAATCTTCCAGGCTCACTGCAAATGCCGTGTTTGTTCCAAAGCCTTCTCCAGCTCTACTTGTCAGAGGCAGGCACTCACTTTCTAAAAACACTTATCACTTTGAGCAACTCTGTTTTATAGCACCTATCAGGTTGTACTGTAATTACTTAATTCCAACTCGGTGTTTGTCGTTGCTCTGAGTTCCTTAAGGGCATGCTCTGCAGTGCTGAGAAAGAGCTGGCACTACATAATGGAAGTGGTCACAGCCATGGCTAGAGAGATGTTTAGCAGATACTCTGCAGCACCTGGTAAAGAAACAAGAATTTTTAGTTTTCTATGGAAATCTGCCTTAGTTCTAGGATAAAAAAAAGGGTGGGGGGAGGAAGAGAGACATTGACTTTGTTTTTCTTAGCATATAGCTGCAAAATCGACAGTTTCCTTAAAATATGTAGAAGCTTAATATATGTTTTGCTTAATGTCCATCTCTGCTATAATATAGTAATAAAGAAAATAGAGTTTTATACGTATATACACTATTTTATTTTAAATAATGTAAGTGTGCGGTTTATAAAGTACAATTATGACTAAACCTCATTTAATCATGCTAAGCCCTTTGGAGGTAATATCCCTACTCTCTTTTGACAAATATGCATGAGGCTCTTATGCATCTTGTTAAAAGATCACTTGAGCATTATATGATAGATTTCAGAACTATTTTTTTCCTCTTTCCATTACATAATGTCACATTATTTTAAACGTGTGAGGATGCTTTTCAAAAGTATGTTAGTACTCCTTGCAACTCAGTGAGAATTTATTAATTTATATTGTTCTTGTAGTTCAAAATTCATTAAAACATGATTTTCTAAAATTAATATATTAAAACAATAAAGTCCATAAACTTCAACTTATATTTAAGTTTATAAAAAGGAGCTAATAGCAATTACATAATACTAATGTTAAAGAATAAAATATATTAAATTAGTATCTGTTAAAATATGTATATATATGAATGAAATGTCAGCATTGGAAAATGAAAATAACTCTTCATTTTTATTTCATGACAAATTATACTGTATTTATTTTAAAAAGTGACCTCATAATTTATTTATATTTGACTACTGTCTTAGTTATCCTAATTAAAAACTGAATGAAAATCTTCACATGTGTATGCTAAATTATCTATATTTTCTTAGATAAAAGTTATAAAAAAAAAGGTTATGTCTTGGGAACTGGAAACTAAAATGATTTTGGTTTGCTTGTTTTTCAACATTATGCTGTATCAGTAGTTATTTTTCATTATTTGAAGTAACTTTTTCATGCTACAGTAACAGGGACATTTTGCAAAGGAATCAAGGGCTGTGGGAGTATTTGCTATCTCAGGGGCCTGGTCTGAAACCTTTTCAGTGGAAAATTCATTAGTAGTTGCTTAGCAACTGAGGTATTTGGATGTACTGAGAATCGCTTGACATGTTTTCAGCAGAAAATATTGCCATAGGGAGTAAAAATTTGGGATTTGTCTTTGAAATTTGAAAAATCATTAATTGTTCCTTACTAGTAAAATATTTTATTTGAAAAAGATTTTGCAAAGATTAGTTTTAAGATTGAATCTTTTAGAAATGAAGAAAAAAAAGTATTTGCTTATGAACCTCTTTAATCTAAAGATAATATCCTAAATTATTTTTATAGGAAACAATACTTTAAAAATTCAAAATATAATAGTGATTTTAGATAAGATTAATGGCCACCTAGCGAGAGGAAATCTCTCTGTAGACGTTACAAAAGAAAGAAACCTCATTGTTAGGAAATAACAGATCACGATAAAAAAAGAAATGTTTATCACTTAGAGTTGAATTAGCACGAAAAACTGTTGTGAGGGGAATAGGAATGTAGAATTAAGGCCCCCAACTTGGAAAAAATGTTGAAAAGAAACAGAAGTCTTTAACAATTCATAATTTTAGTTTCTTATGTAGTTGTGCTAATGAAAAATAGTTATTAAAGTGTGTCTTTTAAAGTAGTGCTACTTTTATCCCTACTAAGGAGAGTCAGATTACAATTCACGCCACTTGAAAATACAAGCATTTTATATTTATGTAAATACAATGATAACAAACATCAGAAAAAAATGGGTTTATATGGTATTATAAGGGACCCCTGGTGGCACAGTGGTGAAACACTCAACTACTAACCAAAAGATGGTTGGTTGGAATTCACCAGTCGCTCCATGGGAGAAAGATGTGGCAATCTGCTTCAGTAAAGATTTCAGCCTTGGAAACCCTTTGGGGAAGCTCTACTCTTTCCTAGATGGTCTCTGTGTGTTGGAATCAACTCCATGGCAACAGATTTGGTTTGTTTTTATGGCATTATAACCAATCATCACTCTAATGTATTTTTTACTAGTGGTTGCAGTTGGCAGATTTTACCTAAATTTACCCAAATTTTACTACTGATAAAACAATGGAAATATTTAAAAATAAACAAATTATGTTTTAACATTTCCTACTCTATATGCTCCTAAAAATGGATCTCTTCATTTATTAAATATTTTAAAATAAGGGATTAACTGGTATGATTAATATCCAACTGATTGGCAGAATACATTTATGTTTTTTAGAATGTTAAAGTTGTTGAAACCTAATATAAGACAACAAGGTTTGCTCATATCTAGCAATCTCTAAATCTGTTTGATCAGAACTCAACCATTGTTTGTGGCCTGAAATTTTAATTAATGGCCAAGATCACACTACAGAAAGACCTTGACTTTCAGAGACTTTCCGAGATCTGACTTATTCTCCTGCTGTTACTACTGTTAAAAATAACCAAAACTCAATGAAATTGTAATGTCTGAGCAGGTATTCTATATGCATAAGGGAGGATTTGATTCCAGAAAAAATAGATGGTAGGTCTGATGAGGCTTATAAAGAAGAGGGAGAACTACAGGAGATCAACCACTGACTAATGTTAACATGATTGATTGAACCCTGCCCTCCCTCTTTTACTGAAATCAACTGGTATCAGGTCACAAGGTGGTCTCTGACCCTCCACTAAGCCACATTTTTTGAAAATCAAATTTAATAAGCCTGGTTTCCAACAGGAAAGAAAAGATTAGCAACTTTGGGTGAAAGAAAACCTCTGGCAGAATTAATTTTTGTCAGGAATTTCTTTACAATGAATATCTGGTTTTGTGGTTAAGAAAACCTTAAAATCAAAGAAACATGTCTGTTATTAATTTTTTTCTTTGACACTACTAGCTAATTTTTATTATTTACTGTCATGAGACAATCTTTTAGATAATGATTAAGTAATTTAATATGCATAAAAGATTGAGGAACAGAAAGGTCAAGTTAACTAGCCAAGTCATACAGCTAGTTATTGAGTGAGCTGTGTCAGAAGCTGTCCAATGCAAGTGTTCTAAAGACACAATACAAATATTCCCCCTCCCCTTTCTTTGGACAATGAGCTTCATGGCTCAATTCCAGGCCTTAATTAATAAATAAACAAAACATGACTTTGAAAAAAAGTCCACGGTCATTAAGTTTTACTATGATATTTTATTGGCTAAAACATAATTGTTGTGATTTTCCACTAATATTCTACCTGAATGAGCCAAAAACATAGAAAAAGGGAGATATTTCTGGATATCTGAGGTAATGGAAGCTACCTAAGTGCTAATCTCTCCAGAAATCTTCCTAGAATAAATGACATCACACAAATCTCACACTATCAGTAAAGTTGGAAGGCAGAGAAAACTAACAACTTCAAATTACCTGTAAATGGAACAAATAAACATCAATTTCCGGCACAGCTATCTCTTGAACGCTGTCTAGAAGCTCTTGCAGTATGTGTGGGGAAGTCCAGATAACCTTAGTTGAAGAAGAAGATGAGAAAAGAGGATCTATGATTTAATTAAAATCATCCCCAGAAAGAGAAAATCCACTTTAAGTGTGAAAATATTGGAAGGAGTCCTGGTCAACCAGATTGCTAACTACAGGAAAAGCATTTAACAGTGCACCAGGCTCAAGGAGGCTGTCTTCTAAAGGCATTAGTTCTCAGAAAGTAGAGAGGAAATAGGAAGAGGAAAAAGGATAAAGACTATGAAAAAAGCATGAAGGCCCTCCCACCCTCCATGAAAAGTCATGAATTAAAAAAACTGAACGTTGCTACACCAGCAGAAGAGAGTATTCTTAAACAAAGAATCTTGTAGCCACCAGGTACTGCCAACTCTGTCTACAACATGCAGACTCATAAAGTATCTATACAAAGCTACTATGAGAAGAAAAGAAAAAAATGAGAATCAAAACTTTTCAGCCAGTAAAAATACCTTTTCCTTAAAAAAAAAAAAAAAAAATCAGAGGAGAAGAACACAACACGAAACCATTAATTAAATATCCTAAATAAGCAGTTGGCAATATGAAAGAAACCTTTGAATCAAAAGTTTGCAAATTGAGAATAAGAATGAAAATAAATGGGAAAGTGACATGAGAGTTAAATAAATTAAAGGGAATGAAGGTCAAAAACACAAAAAATAATTTAAAAAAATGAGGACACATTAAAAGATGCCCAAGGGAGAATAGAATTAACTGCATATTTAATAAGGGACAATGAAAAAAGCTAAGAAAGAAAAACAAAAGCAAAAAATTGAAAATGAGGAAAATAAATTTGAGAACATGGTTAAAATAGATGATAGGTAAAATGATACAACATACTCTAATTGGAGTACTGAAAAAAAATGAAACGATTGAACTCTGTTAATATTTATAATTATAATCAAAGAAAACTAAAAAAAATAAAAGAACACTTGAATTTGCATATTGGAAGAATCTACTGGATCTGGAATACTCCATATTATTTTTTTCAAAGATGTCTATACAGCATACTGCCTAAGAAGACAGAGATAGCATCTCTCTCCGGAGCAAAGGACAGACTTGCTTACAGCCTCAGAAGGTAGATACAGTGTCTCCCTACAAGACGAGTGAGGCACACAAGCTACCACAGTAGGACAAACTGACACACAGGTGGTGGGAGCAATCCTAGGTCATTTTTTCCTGTGACTTTATGATCTTAAACTGTTTGTTTCTTATGCAGATGCTATGATTTTTTTCTACACCACTCAACTTCATTTATATTTCAAACTAACCTGTTTTCTCACTCTTATGGGTTTATACATTAATTACACCTGCTTGCCAGTCTTTCCCTTGTGATATTTGTAAGGTATAGAGGTGATAGAGGTATATAGATAACAATCACAGATTCTGGGACAAGAATTCTTAGAAATATGTAACACTTTACTTATATGAATATTTTTGTGTTTTTTGGTGATTTTTCTACTGGGGTATCAATCTTTCGCAGTATTTTACAGAAGATCCTCTATTTTTTTCTATTGAGTATTACTATTAACAAATAATTGTATAGGTATAAATTATGAATAATAGTGGCAGTTATAGTTATTGAATTTCAATAACTATAATTCCCAAATTTAGGTTTATTCGTTATTATGCAATCTTAATGTTGAAAAAGGAGCCCTGATGGCAGAAAGGTTACTCACTAGGTTTTAACTGAAAGATTGGCAGTTCAAACATACCCAGCAGCTCTGTGGGAGAAAGACCTGGTGATCTACTCCTGTAAAGATTGCAGCCTATGGGGCCAGCCGTTCTATGTCCTACAGGCTTTCTATGAGTCAGAACTGACTCCATGACACCCAACACCCAACAACAACAAAAGAGAACTTAGAATAACAAATCTTCCCACATCCCAGACACTGCTGTAAACCTTCTGTGTATTTAATCTTATTGAACCATCCAGACTACTCCTAGAGCAGACAGTGTTATCCCTACTATGCAGATGATTGCACTGAGGATTAGAGAAATTAGTAAATTGCCCAAGGTGAATGAGCTACTATGTGGTAAGTTTGGCATTTGACCAAAAGTCTGACTCTATCACCTAAGCTTTTAACCCCTCTAACATAAAACCAGTGCCACTGAGTCGATTCCAACTCGCGGTGACTCCATGTGTGTCAGAGAGAACTGTGCTCCATAGAGTTTTAAAGGCTGGTTTTTGTGAAGTAGATTGTTAGGCCTTTCTTCCAAGGCACATCTGGATGGACTTGAACCTCAAACTTTTTGGTTAGCAGCTGAGTGTGTTAACTGCTTGTATTACCCAGGGTCTCTCTCTTTAACGTAAAGCCTTCTTAAAAATGGACTCCAACGCTAACACCAGTATACAGTTCCTCAGACTCTAATTAAATACTTTCAGTAATGTCCTCTTCTGTCAACTCCAATTGTTAGAAAATATTTCCACATAAAATATGCCTTCCTGAAACTCCTGCACGAATTTCCTGTTACTGCCCTCTGAAGCAACACAGAATATTCCAACTGCCTTGCCAACATGTCAGCATTCCAAAGGCTGCTCTTGTTCTCTACTTTAGTTTCTCTTTTATAAATAATTATTCTCACTTACTTATTGTTCATTGTTCATATGGCCAGCCACCTATAATCTTCTCCATCAAAACTGAAGCTTTCCATTATTCCTCTTAAAAATGCAATTCAACAGAGGAACTGGATGGTGCTAGGCTACCATTTACTAAACATTTTGATGAAATATTCTATAGAAGCATCCTGATTGAAAGGAAGGAAATGCAGAACAGAATTTCAAGTTCTCCTGGAATCCAGACTTTCTGGAGCCATTGAAGCTGGATGAACCTCAAAACTGTTGCCCTGAGATAATCTTTCAAGTTTAAACATTAAGCCAAAAATATCCCCTGAAGTCTTCTTTAAAACAAATAAGAAATCAAAATCCCACTGCCATGGAGTTGATTCTGACTTATAGCAACCCTATAGGACAGGGTAGAACTGCCCCATAGGGGTTTCAAGGCTGTAAATCTTTACAGAAGCAGACTGCCACATCTTTCTTTTGGGAGCAGTTGGTGGGTTCAAACCACCAACCTTTCAATTAGCAGCCAAGCACTTAACCACTGTGTCACCAGGGTTCCTTCTAAACCAAAGAATAGTTTAGCTTAATTAGTTAAGAGTGTCTGCCTTGAGCATTGTGCTCTTTTAGGAACTATCTACATGGGATCAAACTGACAACAGCAGTTCAAAAGATTAGATAGGAAACTGAGTGGGCAGTAAGTTTATGTTAATGGAGGAGGAACAACTTGGAAAAGAGGGGTGAGAAATTGTTGTACAACCTGAAGAATGTGATCAGTGTCTCTGAATTGTACACTTAGAAATTGTTGAATTAGTGTATTTTCTATTGTGTATATTTTCAACAATGACAGAAAATGAAAAAGACTTTAAAAAAGGAATCTAACTATCTCAAAGTAAACTAACTAGCATTTCCAGCAAACTAATGATAAAACAATAAGCAAACAGAAACAACAAATAAATGATTGTCCTTCAGGACAATGATTGGCCTCTGTTTGAAATTAAATCAGCTTGCTTGCAGGCAACATTGCCATTACTCAGTTGTAATTATCAACAAGGCTTTTACTTACGGTGTCCCAGTTCCCTGTTGAGAATATGGCCTTAGACCTGCAACAAAGTAAATGACCACATATTAAATTAAAAAAATTACTTTGAAGAAACCATTTATTGGAAGGGATACATTCCATAGGATTTATTTCCCATAGTTTTGGAAGTTTTTCCTATATGTCCATTGTGTCTGGGCTTTGGCTGTTGCCTAGAATGAAAGTAGTACTCCCTTTATTGAAATGTCCTGATGATGTCATTCACTGGCTCGAGATTACTCCAAGAGCCATCACCCTTGCTCCATTTCAACCACTCTCTCTCTGGTATGTTGTACACGGTGCTATCAGTGTTTCATACTGATTTTCATTATTCTCTTAACATTTTTTTCTGAGAGCTCTGGAAAACTATCTTTCAGGTCATACCTGATAAATACACCAAAGCTTTGGAGTCACTCTTACCCCACATCTGCACTTATCATATGCATCTGGCCAGTTGAACCCAGTGATGCCTGCATGTCTGAACTCCTGTTTTTTGGAAGAATGAATCAGATATGCTATGATTCATATCTCAGTCTTCTAAATTCATTACTTTATGCTTTCCGTGGTTTACCAGGATTCACAACATCCTGGAGAGTACAGGAAGCAGCATCCTCCTTTGACATAGAAAGATTTCTTTTTTTTTTTTTTAATATTTTATTGTACTTCAGGTGAAGGCTTACAGAACAAATAGTTTCTCATGTAACAGTAGCACACATGCTGTTTTATGACATTGGTTAACAACCCCACAA
>NW_004444182.1:1475624-1506106 GCF_000243295.1 Trichechus manatus latirostris
TGATGTTCTAGGGTTTCAGGATTGTTGATTCTCTGTTTGGCTTAGTTTTTCGGATCTTTGCTGTGGAGGGACGGCGTGGTGCTTCTGCCTAGAGCACCATCTTGCCGGACTCTAGAAAGATTTCTATCATTACCTTGTTCCTGAGGATCATAAGGCTCAGGGGAAAGTGTCATCTCACAAAGATGTTCTGGTTTCTTTTAGAAACAGAAAGTTTTAAGATGCCTTTTAGAGACAGTCTTATGCAGATCTGTGAAACTGCTGCCACCGAGAATCCTCATTGTCTTGTAGGTCTTACATTCATGTTTAGGGTATTTATTCTACTCTCTCTGGCTGCCAAAGAACCCTTACAGAAGTCCTATATCCCACACATAGATAATACTTTAAATTCTTTTGTTGTTAGCTGACATAGAGTTGGTCCCTGACTCATGGCGACCTCATGCACAACAGGATCACGCTGTTGCGATCCATAGGATTTCATCGGTTGATTTTTTTTATAGATTGCCAGACCTTTCTTCCTAGTCCATTGTAGTCTAGAAGCTCCACTGAAATCTGTTCAGCATCATAGCAACAGTCAAACATCCACTGACAGATGGGTGGTAGCTGCATGTGAGGTGTATTGGCCAAGAATTGAACCTGGGTCTCCAACATGAAAGATGAGACTTCTAGTAGTAAATCTTCACAACCCTCTCCCACTCATAAAACTTGCTTCTCTTATATTTGGTTTCCTCACATCTCTGCTCTTTTCCTAAAAAAAGAAAAAAAGAATTAGCATTACTTAAGGCTAACATGTTGTTATATTTTTACTATGGTCTTCTGCAGGAAGTGCCATAATTTAAATGATTGAAATGAATGGTGAAATTGTGGGTCTCATGAGGAGATGGTGGGGCTGGCCAGGATGTCAGGGACTCACAGCACTCCTTAATCCATTCTCCACAACTGTTCAACCTCTACCACTAGACATGCATGATCTTTCAGTACTTTTATCCTAAAATTATTATTGATGACAAGCATATATTACTACTCCATAATGATTGTCCTCTAGATATAGAATCATACGCTCAAATGTCTTCTTATTTTGAGATTAATTCAATCATTATCACTTACCTTTAAGAGTGCACTATTTAAAAAAAAAAGTAAACATCTCTTCTTTTTGCCTTTCTGCTTGCATAGAAGAGTTTGCACATTAAAGCTTTCTCTGCCCAGTTATATCTATCTATGTGAAGGGCAGTGTTCAGATTTTATAATGATGTTCTCTGCCTCTAATTGCTTATGGTTCCACATGCTAATCACCCTCTGTCTAAAGACATTTTTCATGCACTCCCTTGGTATACTCTCTTTTCTTAGCTTTTGTTTCAGTTCATGGCCTCTTGTTTTTCACTCCATTACATCCTCAAATGATTTTTGGCTGACAGCTTTCTTTGTCCTTGAAAATTTTATCCAATTCAAACAAAATATTTTTTATTTCATATCATTATGTTTTAATGTTATTTAATGTTTTTCTTATAGTTGTTATCTGTAGATAAAAACTTAACTTCTGTGATTTCTTTCACTTTGATGATTTATGTGTTTAGTAGCCTGTACAATACCATGATTGTGTACTGGTTCTTTCTCTCCAAGATGCCTTAAATATCCATGGGAACAAGAATGGAATATTTCAAATGCAATAAACTAAGTATTTTCTAGGGTAAAAAGTCATGAACCTTCTATTGGATTTGTTGTTGTTTTTGTTTATTGTTTAATGATTTTGTTTTGTATCATTTTGTTTTATTCCAGGAGGTTGGAAACTAGGTTGTGGTAAAGATATACCACATCTAGGAGTGTAATTTGGCAGAGAAAAATGCTTGACTGTAATTTTTTGTAGTGGTAGGAGATTTAAGTTTGTTTTGTGCATTATGTAACTCAGCATCCGCTTTGCTCATGTAATCAGAGCGGCATATAATTTTTAGAATTTCTTCTCCTATTAGATCTTGGCAAAATGTATAAAACCCCCAAATTGGATAAAGTCAGGAAGTCATACAATCAATATTCCTTAAATTAATTGATCACTAAGTGCTTTGATGTTATGCCTCAAGGTTAAAACAAGAACTTGGATTCTGGGTGTTGACTTGTAATACATACCAAGAGGAATTGCACAAAATCATCACTTGGCTCAAAAAATGATCACTTATTTTCTTCAACAAGAGGCAACAGTGTGCAAGCAAGCTGGTGAAGGGATGGAAGGCACAGATTACCTGTTCAGGGATAGACTAGTCTCCCTCACTCCCTCATACTTCCAGCTTGCTTGTTTATTAACAGCCACTTGCAGATATCTTCACTCCAATATGCGCAAGGCAATGGAGCCCCTGTGATCAGACTCTGGTAGTCTGGAATCACCTCATTGTACTCCAGAGAGATGCATGGAGTCAATGTTTGATGTTTTCTGGAAGGCCAGTCATTTATGTATTGAATAAACTGGAAATTCATGATATGTCTTATATTCTGTTGGTTTACTGTTGGCATCATTCATATTCTAATTGGTCACACACACACACGCACTTACATATGTATCCATATATGTATGCATGTAACACCCAGTTCTATAGCTTTATAAGTTTTCTAAGTAGATTCAGGTTACATCACTCCTTAAGAATATATTCTAGATTTTTTCTTTACTGTCCAAACATCTTTACAACTTTAGGATAGAGCAGGCAGTTAGCTGACTTTATTAGGCAATGAAGTCATATGCTTGTGAAAAAAATATGTTTATAGCTATATTTTAATGAAACATATTTATAAGAAAAGGGATATTTCTGGTGGGAAAACTTGTTTGCCACTTTTAAGCATAGCAAACCTGAACATTTATCCCTGTTAAAATGTATGAAAAGGCATCTTTCACAAAACGCACTTCACTTATCACACTCAGTATCTTATATTACTTAATAGTTGTGTGTAACACAATTTAATCGGATCAATTCTGAAAAGAATTTTATCTTTGATTATTTTAAATCAAACACTTTAGAGCTGCTACTTGTTTAAACTTGTTACTGATATTATCCGGTAAATCTCAAAATGTCTTCATAATAAATCCCCTTTGAGAAATCTAAGATCGCTTAACCACAAATGAATGTCTGAGTATAACACTTAGGAATTTCGTGCCTGGGATGGAAAACTTGTTTTGAATAAAAAACGTTTCTTTAAATGATCAGAATCAGGATGATTTGCATTTGACAATGGTAAACTATTGGTGGCTGAAAGTGTAGTGGGTTGGGAGAGAGAAGGTTACACAATTTTATAAAAGGCACTCGGTAAAATCAAATGCAAAGGCACATACAGAACTTCATAGAAAAGTCTTATGAAATCAGGAAATGTCTCCTGAATTCCAAAATTCATCTTAGTAGAAAACAATAATTGTATTCTGATTTTCCCTTCCCTACCCTCTAATCTTTAGATATTATTTTTTTTAAGGTGAATTGGTATCTTCATTTTATATTTAAGGAAAGAAAAATAAAAAATTTCCATTGCCTCACTTTCAAAAATAAAATAAAAATAACTCTTTTTTGAACATGCAATAAAATGTCTCATTCATAAGAATCATAAATAATGCTAAATTTAAAGCTGTCTAAAATAAGTAACTAAGGCTGGCTCGTTATGAAGGCATCTTTTGAATTATCTTGGGTTCTCTAAGTCAGAAAATAATTAGGCACAGAATAAAAAAGGTACATATTTCTGGAGTTCAGGCATAGATCCAAAATAACCTAAAATAATTTTTTCCTTGTTTGAATCAAGTGTTATATTTCAAAAGGACCTCTGCTATATAATAAGACTCTAAGACTGAATTTTTTTTGTAAAGCAGAAATTAATTAGCAATACCTCTTTAATCCATAGTTTTAAAATTGATCAAGTAGAGGCAGAACAAGGACCAAACCAAAATAGTATGGACATCTCTAGTTAGGCTAATTACTTGTCACATCTTCGCTGCCCTTTATAACACTTACGTTATAAAGTTTAGAAAATATTCTAATAAAAAAAAAGACATGATCATTCTTTATGAGTGAAAATTAGCTGTGAGCTGAATTTGCATATTTTATTCTGAATAAATACATCCCTAATACAGTGTATTAAAGTTGGCTTATAAAGCATCTCTGGCAGGGAACTACTTCACTTTTGCTAACATGTCATTAGCCCAAGCGAGTTGCATGGCAAAGTCCTTCAAGTCCTCAAGGGCAAGAGAGTCTACCACATTACGTCTTGTTCCTTTTAAGTTCATCCTTTTCATTCAGTTTTACCACACATAACTTTCATTAGCTTCCTGATAATTTGAGCATTAGAGGTAATTTTTTTCTTTAACTTCTGAATGTAAAGAAAATATCTTTATCTTCACCCATTGATACTGAGTTTGGTATATAATCCGACAGTGAAATAATTTTCCCTCAACATTTTGAATAAATTAATGTCTTCACATTTCCAGTGGTATTATTGAGTAGTCCTGAGTTATCACACCCACAATTATTTGTGTGTGGCCTCTATTTTAATCTAGTAGTTTTAAAGATTTACTCTTTACTATCTCAAGTCTCCTGAAATTTCCACATAATATACTTTTATGTGGGAAAATGTGGATAAATTCTCAGCCTTCCAGCCTTTTGAGAAGCAATTCTGAGATTCATTTAGAGTAAAATTCAGAAGGTTTGCATCAATATTGAGCATGAGTGACTCAGTGCTAACTAATTCAATAACCACTGTTTATTTTCTGCCCTTCCTGTCACTTTCTCAGCTCTCTGATTTCTGAATTCAGGGATCACCTTCCAAGTATACTACCTGTATGCAAGTCCTTATCTTGAGTTCTACTTTCAGAGAAATCTTAACTAAGACATCTTTAAAGAAATATCTTACATTTCCTTTAGTAGACATAGGTGATAATCACTTCTCAAAAAATTAATTAGAATTTTTGTTTGCTAAAAGTGATGTAACTTGATTATACTACCTTCCAGTTAGTAGTTTCATAGTGATAGCTTAAGAAATAAAATTATTTTACTTATTTAAAAAAATATTTGTTAAAAAATGCCCATGCAACTACTCATTTTGGTCTTTGTCATACTTAATAGCCAAAGAATATTCTAAATTGAAGAATCAAGCTTTAAAAAGTTGCTTTGTGGGGAAAAAAATTGTACCAGATGAAGTTAAACAGATAAACAAGTAAGAATGACTTTATTCAAAAAAGGTTATTGTAAGGACAGTGAGCAGAGGACTAAGGTCGGGGAGGACTATTGTTATAGGGGAAGACTATAGGAGACTCTGAGTGGCTTAAAGGGTTGGATACTTGACTACTCACCAAACTAACATCAGCAACAACTTTACAAGGGGGAGCAAGAGCAGACTAAGTGTGAACTCAGCTATCTGAAACCGAAGATAAGGATGTTTTTAAAAGCTGAGCTGAGATAGAGGAAGACCACTGAAGAAAGGTAAGGGGGCTGGTCATTGCAATGGGTGAGTAATTACTGAGTTTGCAATTAGGGCCATTTGACTCAAAATGCTTTCTTTTTCTGTGAGTAGAGCACTTGGATACAGTAAGAAGAGAGTATGAGAGAGAGCTCGGGCCTAGGGTCAGGAAGAAGCCATCTAAAGTCTAGTCAAGCTGAGGGGAGCTTCAGAATATCCTATCAGTTCTTTGCAGTAAGCTGTTTTCCAGACAAAAAAAGGTAGGGGGTTTCTTTAATCGTTGCTGTTTTCCAGAATCGTAGCCCTGGGGTAAAACAACATTCTCATTTTACACAAATAATTTTTGTCATTCTCATACTTCATAGAAACAGAGGATTCTTGAATTTTAGGTTAATGAAAGACAGAGGTCTAAATAAACACCTTCTCTCCAAGGCATTGAGAAAGTAAATAGTTGGTTCTTGAATTATATTTTAAAATCAGATAGGAGTTTTTCTGCGTATACTCTCAACAACAACCACAATAACAAAACTAAATTGCACACACACACACACGCATATATACATATTTAAAGCAGATAGGAGTCTATAGTACTGTATCAGATAGACTACATTGGATGGATTTAACTGTCTGCTTGTTTCTTTTCTTCTATGAGAAACTTCCTCAATTTTAGGGTGGGTTTGGCAAAAGGAATTTCATAGCAACATAGATGATCATTTTGTGTAGTTATTTTAAAACCCTTAACTTCATTATTATTGTTATTTTCATTATAGTTTTACACATAAGAGTTATATAATGATCATAAAAATTTTCCACATTTGGATAATGCTGTAACCTTCTTCTCAGTGTTTTTAAGGAAAAGATGCAGAAGAGTCTTTAAAAAAAATTTTTTAAATTGTGCTTTAGGTGAAAGTTTACAGAGCAAATTAGTTTCCTATTAAACAGTTAATACACAAATTGTTTTATGACATTGATTGTCAACCCCGTGATGTGTCCGCACTCCCTTTCTCAACCTAGGGTTCCTTATTTTCATTTGTCCAGTTTTTCTGTCTCTTGCTTACTTCCGGTCTTTGCTTTTCGGCTGGTGTGCCCATTTAGTCTGGAATACATGGCTGAAGTATGTGTGTTATTGTTTGTTTTATAGGCCTGTCTAATCTTTGTCTGAAGGGTGAATTTCCGGAGTGACTTCAGTAAGGGGGGCCATACTTTGTCGGGATTTCTCCAGTCTCTGTCAGACGAGTAAGTCTGTTCTTTTTTTGTGAGTTAGAATTTTGTTCTACATTTTTCTCCCACTCTGTCTTGGGCCCACCTCTCAGAGCAGTCAGTGGTGATAGCCGGGCACCATCTAATTGTGCTGGACTCAGTCTGGTGGAGGCTGTGGTAGTAGTGGTCCATTAGTCCTTTGGACTAATCTTTCCCCTGTATCTTTGGTTTTCTTCATTCTCCCTTGCTCCAAATGGGGTCTTCTAAAAAAAATTTTGACATATGCAGTTAATCACAGTGATTGGAAGGAAGTACCTACTCTTGTTAAACCAATTGTTTAGTAGTTTTCCTTGAGGGCATGCCTTTGTTCAAGATGGAGAGCACTATTTCAGCATGGATGCTTTTCCCTTCCTCTGCTGGAAGCATGAAAGGATTTTTCTCAGAGTTTCACAGTGAGAACCTGGTGGGGCTCATGGAGATAAATCTTAGGAATGTGTGAGAGCTCCCCTAAGGCTGGGCCTTCAGGAGTTTTTTTTTAATTTCTCAAATTAGTCCACCCTCAGTCTGCAGCAACTGTTCAATTGCCCCTTAAGTATTCGTACCCCATACTGGGTGCAGATAAGAGGGTCCTTACTCTGGATTAAGTGGTGATTCTCTGTATCAGCCTATCTATCTCTCCAGTTTTCAAGGTAGTGGTTTACTCCATGACCTCAGTTCTCTGATGGATCCAGGAAGAGTTGTTGATTTTCAGTTTTTCAGCTTTTCAGTTTTTCTTTTGTGAGAATGGGAGTGATGACTTCCAAGCTCTTTATAGGCTAGACTGGAAACCATAAATCTTTAAACCAATTATTTAAATAACTATTCTTAATTCTGTATTGCAGTAATTATCAGTGTGCTTGATTTTGCTGAATCTAGAGCATAATGAGGAATTTACTTCGTGTGTATGTAATTTTATAATTATAAATGATGCAATATTTTAACCTTTTGTAAACTTAACTTTTGACTTTGTCTTACTTATAAATATATGACTACATATAAATACAATCCATTTTGTACATTGTCACATTAAAAAAAATTAGTATTGGAGCTTTAAAGCTCCTGATATGAATATTTTAGGTTCCTGAAAATTTAGAGAAATTTGAAAGCCGTATCTTAGTTAGCAGTAAGACATGGTCAACTACGAGATAACATTTAGGCCACTAAGAAATAAAAATGGGATAATCTGCCAGGTAAATCCTGGTAACAAGGAAGTTAAAAGATAAGCACATAGATTAACCGTCAAGTGGCTGAGGAAAGTCGAAACAGTGTTGGGAAGAAGCGTGTGCTAAAGTACAGTCTTGTCCTCTGCAAAGAATACCATCAATGCTAAATCACTGTTTTATATTCCAAGAATTGGGCTTTCTCATCATCAGTGGCGTTTTCAGAAAAGGAAATAAACAAACAAGTCACCTGTCCAATAAACAAGAAACATAATTTTCAAAACCTATGAAAATCTTAATTGAAAGCTCATCCTTTAAATCTTTTCTCTGACATATTACTGCTCCCAGATTACCCTCATGTGAACCAGAACTTAAACACAAGATCTGTCAAGTCATTATTCACTTTGAGTATTGAATTCAGTGCTCTAGCCTTGAATGAACTTTTGTTATACCCTATATGGAAAGATTTGATTCACATACACCAAATAGATAGCCAAATGGAATTTGGAAATAGAATTCATAACACCAAAACTTGTATTTGTATCACTTATGGTGAAGGGGGGACAAGGAATTTTCCTTCTGTTCTAATCTGATGATCCATCCTTGTTCTCTGGTTTACTTCACATAGAAGAGAGTGTTTCACGTTTACCTCCTTCTTACACCATATTCCATGAGTCAACAGTAGTATGTTCTCTTCCTTCAGTTTCATGGAGTTATTAAGAGGCTTTTTGCAACAAATTCTTATTCTCAAGAGGCGCAAGGAAACTAAAAAACACACTGCAAATCATCTTCTGAAGACTCATCATTTTCTTTCCAATTTTCCTTTTTCTGCTCCAAGTATTTCCAAATATCCATATATCCTAAATTCTCAGTCTCAAAATTTATTGTCTGCTTCCTCTGAGTGGCGGTCATATAAATGATCTGAAATTGCCAGTGCTCCAAAGATAGAGCAAATATTTCATCCCCTAGGGGGATAAAACCTTGACCATACTTTCATAAACACGGTGAAATGTTTTCTATTTGAACAGCTTGTTTCTGGGGATTTCTGTGCCATGGGAATCCGCAAAGACAACTCCAATTTCAGGGCAGGGGTTTCAGGTATAAACTGTTTTTCCACTCTGTAGAGGCTTATGCTCCACTCAGGACATTGGCTGGGACGTCTTCTTCAGCAGTTCTGAAACTCTTCAATCACGTGGAAAAAGAGAATTCTGTTATGATCTAAGTGATTCAAGGTGGATTATTTCCTCACTCCCCAAACCAAGTGACCTCTCTAACTTCCAGACCGATTCTATGAATCATTCTTTGAACAGACACCCTAATGTGTGAGTCAGACAGGCCCAGTGAAGTCCCAGTATCCTGGATTGGCTATGGGTTTTTTGCTCTGAGATAGCTTGTGAAGTAAAAAATAGTAAATTAAGTTAACCTTAAAATGAAAGTTAGCAATAGAGTAAGCAGAGTTTATGTATAATAGAATAACAGGGAGTCCCAGCAACATTGGCAAAATGATAGATTATCATGAAACCCACAAAGGGTCCTTATATATACATTTTAATATAACAACCCAAATCAGATATTATTCCAAAAAACATCATCCCTTTGTTTATTACACCAAGATGAAACTAGATATGTAAGAAAAGGCAGTTGTTGTTGTTAGTTGCCATGAAGTCCATTCCGACTTTTGGCAGCCCCAATTGTGCAGGGCAGAACCACCCCATAAGGTTTTGAAGGCCTCTCTTCCAAGGCACCTCTGGGTGGGTTTGAAACACCAACCTTTCAACTAGTAGTTAGCATTTAATGGTTTGTGCCAATGCAATACCTACACTAAATACTAGTTGTTACTGGGCACAAAAAAAGAGCCTTGGGGAGCAAAACTGTATTCAGAAAACAAAATGTGTTAATAATTCTAGATGCTTTTAGATTGTCTTTGACCATAAACTCACTCTGGAAAGAAAAATCATACAGAAATTGTATTTAAATTCAGAGTAGGTGGATTCTTATTGACTGTGGTCCTGAGCTGTCTGAGAAGCATTAATTTCTGATCAGATCCCATTAGTATAAGAAAATTAAAACACAGATCAAATTGATTTTCTCTGGTAGCATGGTACATAATCTTTATTTTACTTTTAAAAAACACACACATTACACAAAGTTCACAGAATGTTTAAGCCCCATCTTTACTAATTTAGGAAGCTTATTTGATAAATAAGAGGATTGTCTGGAAGATCAGGCTGAATCAATGAAGATCGACCTTCCTACATAAATGCTACTTGAAGTTTAAAGACCCATTTGCAGCTTTTGGAAGGACATCAAATTGTTCAGGGGAGAAATTTAGTCTGATGTAAGCGGTTTGTTTATTTAGGAAAAAACACTTGATTAGGTTTCTGCAAATTATAAATAAAATAGATTTCAGTAAATGAGACACAATGAATAATATCTCACAGGCAGAAGAATGTTCTAATAGCAGTTATTAAATGTGCTCTTAACAATAAAGCAGCCCTCCAGAAACTCATTTCAGTTTTAAGTATTATTGTAAGTATATCTAGATAGATTTTAAATACCTATTATGCCACGTAAATATTTGTTTAAAAATCTTAATTTCTTTGTTAGCAGTTCCAGTGATCTAATGTATTTCTACTCATTAAAACTTGGGTGATTTTGCAGTTTAACTGTAACCTTTATTAGCTTCTGGTTAAACTATTTCCATTTAGTAGGCAGTTTGTTACACTATCCTTTCACATAAGTCTTGAAAGAATCAATGCATGCTGTGAATAACATCCTTCAACAAGATTTTGTCAAAGGAATTACCTCAGGCTTAGAATCCTTCCTAACCAAGAACTAATTTCATGTCTACTGTGAACCTATATCATATCATATATTTCCATAATACCTTTTATTTTGATTGAATAACATAAGTGTATATAAAAAAGTATAAGTTAATTATTTTTTAAGCTATTTAGTAAAATAATACATCTCCCTCAAAGGAAAAGAAATCATTTTTTAAATAAATGATTCCCTGGGTCCTCTTTTACACTTTCATTTTCTAAATTAACTCTGACTGCTAACTCAGAATACTGTTAGTTAAATGTCATATATATTTAAATTCACAAATCATAAAATTTGTCATGAAATTCTTATATCTAAAAATTTCAGACATTGGAATTTCTTATTAAAATATTATGATGATTCCAAATACAGTAAATTTGACCTCAAAAAATCATTCAGTGTGTGTACACACACATAGGTATGTATAAATATAAATATCTTTAGCAGAGGGAGGTGATAATCCTTTGAAATCAAAGACTTATTGAAGTTTATTTACATATTAGAAAAAAGGAAAATTGTACAAATAGTAACCTTTTATCTGTAGGTAAAGAGAGAATGTTATGTAAGTTATTCAATAAAGTAATATAGGAGTGTTCTTTTTAGAAATTTGTTGTTAGTTGCCATCCAGTCGACTCTAATTCATGGCAAGTTGGTGTATAACACAAATATGATGAAAATTATGACATGCTTCAATACAATTCACAAAAGAAAATAATTTTATTCTGACCTTTAAAGACTGAAATTGATTTATATCTAATGTTTTGGTAAATATGGTTTTTATTTGCATGCCATATAGTAATCCTTTTAAACAATTATTTTTAAACATGATCTAGTTTCCAGTTTTAACATTTTGTATATACCTTAGCTTATTAATGTATCTTACCCTTTTATTTCTGATTTTAATTTGGACTTTTATATGTTTTATAAAGCTCAGTTAAAAACTAAGCAAATCTCTAAACAAATTGTTGCTCTGTTACTTATAAATGCTCTTCAGATAATGAACTTACTTAGGTTGGGAAATATGAATTGATCAAGCTGCTATGTGATATGATAGTATATCATGTCAACTTATATTAAAATGATCAATATTTTTGACCAATAGTTGAAATAATTTCTACCTTTAGCCATCACATATTAAAATAATTTTATAAGGTAATATCATGATCAAGTTCTCTTTATATTTTTTGAAATACTATACATATATATGGATAAAATAAAATAACAATGAAATGATTTGATCAATGTAGAATTAAAAAAATACTCAACAAGATTGCACTCTAGAATAACTATCTATATCTACGCCTATTTCTATGTCCATGTGCATCTGTCTACCAATTCAAACATGTATATATATTTAGAGCATGCTCATTATGAAATAATTAGTATTTATTAAAGTTTACGAATTTGGCTTACAGATAAATCATTAAAGATATAGACAAACTTATTTTTACTTTTAAGAAGCTGTGTAAACAATGGTATTCCCTGTAGATAAAAATACTCATATTTAATTTTTTTATTGTGTTAAAAAATATTTATATATAACAAAACATCTGCCAATTCAAACTTTTTACATGTACAATTGAGTGACATTAATTACGTACATCATGCTGTGCATCCATTACAACTGTCTGTTTCCAAATTTTTCCAACACCCTTGACAGAAACTCAGTGCCCCCTAAACAGTGACTCCCTGTTTCCCAGTCCCTCCCACCCCTGCTAACCACTTATGAACTTTGGCCTTTATACATTTGCTTATTCTAGATATTTTAGATCAACAAGATCATACAATATTAATCACATAAAGCATTTACCTGCCTTTAGTGTTAGGCAAATGCTTTATGTGATTACTATTGTATGAATGTAGCTGTTTTGGTAATTGTATTTTCTGGTTAATGTAATTGTAACTTAAAAGAATGTAGCTGTTTTGGTAAGTGTATTATCCGATTAATGAGGTAGAGTTAAAGCAATGACTCTAAAACTTTGCTATTTAGTAGAGTTTATCAGGTAGGGATCTGGGCATCTGTATTTTTCTCCCCCTGAAACAACATAATGCCCAAAGGAAGGTATAGTTACCACAACTTTAGGAAAGAGTGGGAATAGACTATGATGACAAGGAATCATCTAAGAGCCCAGTTAGTACAAATATGGCCCACGGTCAGGGTAGTACTACTAGCCAGACTCACGAGATACAGAGCTGCTGAATTACTGTTGGGGAAGTGCTAGCCAGAGGCCAGGATGCTGAATCTGACTGAGCTGTAAGGGGTAATTTAATGTTTCTAACCTTGGAAATCAAGCTCAGAGTCAGGGATGCATTCAGGTTGTTTCAGTCCCTGAAATAGACAAGCAAATTTTGGTGGTGCAAATGGTTAATGCACTCACTGCTAACTGAAAGTTCAGTGGTTCGAGCCCACCCCGAGGCACCTCAGAAGAAAGGCCTGGAGATGTATTTCCAAAAAATCCGTCATTGAAAACCCTATGAAGCGGAGTTCTACTCTGACACGTGTGGGTTTGCTGTGAGTTGGAGTCAACTCAACGGCAACTGGATAGTTAAAATTTTAATCAAGGTTTAGTGTGTATCGTAAGGAGAATATATAAAAAAGATGCTTTATACACTTTTTGATAACTATTTACAAAAGGAATATGAAGGTTTTCAGTAAAATATGAAAGGGTCAACGAAAAACAGGTGAAAAATTCTAGCACACTTAAACATTAGTTTTGTGTGCCTACAGATAAAAGCATAGTCTTTCATTACTTAGGAATAAATTGTATTATGACCAATAATAAATGAATGGCTGAAAAGGCAAAAACTCTGGAAATGCTGTGACTGACATAAAAATTACAGTAATCAGCATATCACTCATTTTTTCCATAAAATAAAAAGTTATTCAAGAAAAGCACATTTCATATTGCTCTTGTAAAATTCTTTAATATTCTTTGAAAATAACTTCAGGTACACAATGAACAATTATATTTACAACAAAAACCTATTTTGAAGTAGCTTGCTAAATCTTTGCTTTGAGGATGTCTGGGGGCTTTTGTTTGTAAAATTAGTATCTGTCTTAAAAATAAAAACTATGCCAAAAATTTTCTATATTTTTAAGTTTTACAATGTACATTATATGTAGTGGATGCTAAATAATTTTTATTTATTAATTGACTCTTTTGTCTCAGCCTTGCTGTTATTGTTGTGTGCACTCGAGTAGATTCTGACTCATAGCGACCCCATGTGACAGAGTAGAACTGCCCCATATGGTTTCCTAGGCTGTAATCTTTACAGAAGCAGATTGCCAGGTCTTTCTCCCTTGGAGCTTTTGGGTGAGTTCCAACCGTCCACTTTTCAGTTAGCAGCTGAGTGCTTAACTGTCATGCCACTAGACCTCCTCTAGCCTTGCTACTACTCTATAATGCCAATTAAGCTTTTATTAAATAAAACAAACTACTGGTTATTTAAAACAGAGACAATGTTACATATTTTCATCATAGAGCATAAAAACAAGATATGTTATTTTCAGAGGTGAGTGATTTTAGAAATTTTACTTGCATTGTTTTAATACAGACAATCTTATAAATAAATCACCCACTTCTAACACCTGAAGATATCTCTCTGTTTCCTTTCAGATATTTTAATATTTTTTTGGTGTTAACTATGCATCAAATATATATTTACTTTATTTGTTAAGCATTTTCCTATAAAAAATAAACTTTCACATGAGCATTATAAAGCCTAAATAAAAATCCCTGTGCGTATCTGATCTGGCCTGCAGTCACATTAATTGCTATGGTTCTTTTGGCCAAATATATGTCCTTAATTCATTCTTTTGAAACATTTTTAATTTCTTTTTTGTTTCTTTATTTTTTTTCAAACTCCTTTGTATATAATGTTGTAAGGAACATCTTGTAAATCTTTTTCCACATCTGTGGTTATATTGCATAGGATGTATTGCTACAAGCGGAATTACTAGTGGCTAGGTTGAACAAATTTCAGAGGCAATATCAAGAGTTCGGTAAAGAACACGTTAAGTTTAAATTTCCTGTGCAGTATCATATAGTGATGTCAATCTGACAAATAGGTCAATTTTCCAAATTCCAAATAGGGAAACATCGATTGGAATGGGGATGACATTTACAAAAATAGACAAAAAGTTCAGAATGATAATAGAAGAGAAACAAAAGCCTGTTGTTGTTAGGTGCTGTTGAGTCAGTTCCGACTAACAGTGACCCTGTATGCACAACAGAACGAAACACAGCCTGGTCCTGTGCCATATTCACAATCATTGTTACATATGAGCCCATTATTGCAGCCACTGTGTTGGGGAAGTGATAATGAGCTCAATATATTGTAATACTGCATTTGTTCTTCTTTGTTTAGATTTTATAACTATATACTCAGATATTTAAAAAGAAAACAGATATTCCTGACATTCCAGTGTATTATTGAGTGTCTGATCCATGGTGCCTCTGTCTTTGCCATGAACCCACACCCTACCTATTTTGAAAATCTTTAATACATAGTTTTAAATAACTATTGTTATATAAAAATAGACCCTGTAAACATATCCATCCATTTATTTATTCACATGTACATTTTTTGTTACTAAGTTCCAACTATAATCGATTCTCTGAATCTCTTGTTGAGATTATACCATGATGAGCAAAAAAGACACAGCCCCTGACTTCTGAAACTAATAGACAAACAAAGAGAATAGAGTTTTTTAAAAAATCCGTAAAATTTGGTAATCAGGAAAATCAGAAAAAATGATAATGAGCACTGTGAAGGAAAATTGTAGTTTGCAATATACACTTTACAAGGAAGACCTAAATTAGATGAAAACTAGGGGAGATCGCACTAAGTGACATTATAACAAAGCATTGGAATTGAGTAGAACTGAGACAGAGAAAATCTGCTGAAAATAATTATCAAGGAGATGAAACAGTAAGTTCAAAGACCAGGAGGATGGATAAGCTTGGTTCATTAAGAAAGGGGAAGAGGATGGCTGATGAGCAGTGAGAGTGGCATGATCTCACACTGGAGAAGTAGATCGTGGGACCAGATGAGGTGGGGTCCTGTTGATCAAATTCACAATTTTGTGTTGTATTCTAGGGAAAATAGAAGCCATTGAATAATTTTAAGAAGCGGATGATATGATTCAATTTTTATATTAAAAATAGAACTTTAGCTCCCATGGGAGAGTGAATTCAGACAAAGAAGCAAAGGGGAGGCAAGAATAAAACTGAAAACTAGTAAAGATACTATTACAGGAGTCTAAGAAGATGATATTGACTTGGACAAGGGTAATGGCAGCAGAGACAGATGAAATGAGACTCACAATGTATCTTAGATGTATGTTGTTGTTGTTAGGTGCCATTGAGTTGGTTCTGACTCATAATGACCCTATGTACAGCAGAATGAAACACTGTCCAGTCCTGCACCAGCCTCACAATCATTGTTATGTTTGAGACCATTGTTGTAGCCACTGTGTCAATCCATCTCCTTGAGGGTCTTCCTCTTTTTTGCTGACCCTCTGCTTTACCAACAGTGATGTCCTTCTCCAGGGACTGGTCCTTCCTGATAACATGTCCAAAGTACATGAGATGAACTCTTGTCATCTTTGCTTCCAAGGAGCACTCTTGCTGTATTTCTTAACTGTATACATTTCTGGAATTCTTGATGGATTAAATATTGTGGGGAGGGGAGGTGGCAGTGGTGGTGGGAGAGAGTGAGAGAAGTGTTAAGGAAGACTGCCATTTTTGAGGCCTGAAAACCTTAGTTTATGAAGTTGACTTTATTCTCCTGGGGTAAAAGAACATATTTCAGAAGCAAAATCAAGAGTTCGGTTAAGGACACATTAAGTTTAAATTTCCTGTGCAATATCATATAGTGATTCAATCTGACAAACATGAAATTTTCAAAATTCCAAATAGGGAAATGTCAATTGGAATAGAGGTGACATTTATAAAAATAGACAAAGAATTCAGAATGATAATAGAAGAGAAACAAAAGCCTGTTGTTGTTAGGTACTGTTGAGTCAGTTCTGACTAACAGTGACTCTATATGTACAACATAACAAAACATAGCCTGGTCCTGTGCCATATTCACAGTAATTGTTATGTATGAGCCCATTATTGCAGCCACTGTGTCAATCCATCTCACTGAGAGTCCTCCTATTTTTTGCTGACCCTCTGCTAAGCATGATGTCCTTCTCCAGGCACTGGTCCCTCCAGATAACATGTCTAAAATACATGAGACAAAGACTCGCCATCCTGGCTTCTAAGGAGCATTTTGGCTATAGTTCTTCCAAGACAGATTTGTTCATTCTTCTGGAAGTCTATGATATATTCAATATTCTTGGCAAACACCACAATTCAAAGGCATCAATTCTTCGATCTTCCTTATTCATTGTCTAGATTTCACATGCATAGGAAGCAATTGAAAATACCATGGTTAGGGTCAGGTGCACCTTAGTATTCAAAGTGACATCTCTGCTTTTTAACACTTTAAAGAGGTCTTTTGCAGCAGATTTGCCCAATGCAATACATTTGATTTCTTGACTGCTGGATCCATGAGCACTGATTGCGGATCCAAATAAAATGAAATCGTTCACAACTTCAATATTTTCTCCATTTATCATGACATTGCTTATTGGTCCAGTTGTGAGGATTTTTGTTTTCTTTATGTTGAGGGGTAATCCATACTGAAGGCTGTAGTCTTGGATCTTCATAAGTGCTTCATATCCTCAAAGTTGTGTCATCTGCACACTGCAGGTTGTGAATGAATCTTCTTCCAATCCTGATGCTGCATTCTTCTTCATATAGTTCAGCTTCTCAGATTATTTGTTCAGCATGCAGATTAAGAATGGTGAAAGGATATAACCCTGATGCACAACTTTCATGATTTTAAACCATGTAGTATCCCCTTGTTCTGTTTAAACGACTGCCTCCTGGTCTATGCACAAGTTCCTCATGAGCACAATTAACATTCTTTACGTTATCCATAATTTGTTATGAACCACAAGTTGAATAACTTTACATGGTCAATAAAACACAGGTAAACATGTTTCTGATATTCTCTCCTTTCAGCCAAGATCTATCTGACATCAGCAATGATATCCTTAGCTCCATGGCCTCTTCTGAATCTGGTTGAGTTTCTGGCAGTTCCTTGTTGATATCTGCTGGAAACATTTTTGAATTATCTTCAACATAATTTATTTGTGTGTGATATTAATGATATTGTTCAATAATGGATCACATTTCTTTTGAATAAGCACAAATATGGATCTGTTCCAGTCAGTTGGCCAGGTAGCTGTCTTCCAAATTTCTTGACATAGATGAGTTAGCACTTCCAATGTTGCATCCGTTGGTCGAAACATCTTAACTGATATTTGGCCAATTCCTGGAGACTTGTTTTTGCCAATGCCTTCAGTGCAGCTTGGACTTCTTCTTTCAATACCATTGGTTCTTGACCTATGCTACCTCCTCAAATGGTTGAACATCTACAAATTCTCTTTGATTCAGTGACTGTGTATTCTTTCCATCTTCTTTTGATGCTTCCTGCATCGTTCAATATTTTGCGAATAGAATCCTTCAACATTGCAACTTGTTGCTTGAATTGTTTTTCTTCAGTTCTTTCAGCTTGAGAAGTGCTGAGTGTGCTATTCCCTTTTGGTTTTCTACCTCCAGGTCTTTGCACATTTCATTCTACTTTATTTGTCTTTGTCTTCTCCAGCCGCCCTTTGAAATCTTGCATTCAGCTCTTTTACTTCATTGTTTCATCCATTCACTTTGGCTACTCTATGTTCAAGAGCAAGTTTCAGAGTCCCTTCTGACATGCATTTGCTCTTTTCTTTCTTTCCTATCTTTTTAATGACCTCTTGCTTTCTTCATGTTTGACGGCCTGCACAACTTGTCTGGTGTTCGGTGATTAGTGTTCAATGTGTCAAATATATTCTTGAGTTAGTTCTGTAAATTTAATGGGATATACTAAAGATTATACTTTGGCTCTTGTGAACTTGTTTTAATTTTCGTCACCTTCAACTTGAGTTTGCATATGATCAATTGATAGTCTGTTCTGCATTCGGCCCCTGTCCTTTTTCTGATTTAAGATATTGAGCTTCTCCATCCTCTCTTTCCGCAGATGTAGTCGATTTGATTCCTGTGTATTCCATCTGGCAAGGTCCATGTTTATAGTTGCTGTTTACATTGCTGAAAACAGGATTTTGCCAACAAATAAGTTGTCGGCCTTGCAAAATTCTATCATGCAATCCCTGGCATCATTTCTTTTACCAAGGCCATATTTTTCAGCTTTTTTATTCCAATTATCAGGAATTATCAATGCATCTTGATTGCAAATTTGATCAATTTCAGACTGCAGAAGTTGGTAAAAATCTTCAATTTCTTCATCTTTGGCCTTAATGGTTGGTGAGTAAATTTGAATAACAGTCATATTAACTGGTCTTCCTTGAAGGCATATGGATATTATCCTATCACTGACAGCACTGTACTTCAGACTAGATCTTGAAATCGTCTTTTTGACGTTGAGTGTGACTCCATTCCTCTTCAATTTCTCATTCCTGGCATAGCAGATCATATGATTGTTTGATTCAAAATGGCTCATACCAGTCTATTTCAGCTCACCATTGCCTAGGTTATCTATGTTTATGCATTCCATTTCATTTTTGATGATTTCCTATTTTCCTAGATTCTTATTTTGTACATTCAACGTTTCAATTATTAACGGAGGTTTGCAGCTGTTTTTTCACATTTTGCTTTGTGCCACATAAGCGAATGAAGGTCCTGAAAACTTTATCTATATTATTAAGGTCAACTCTACTTTGAGGATGCTGCTCTTCCTCTGTCGTATTTGCCTTTTGACCTGAGGGGCTTATCTTCTGGCACTATATCAGACAATGTTATGCTGCTATTCTTAAGGTTTTCACTGGCTAACTTTTTTAGAAGTAGATTGCCACTTCCTTTCTCCTATTCACTCTTAGTCTGGAAGTTCTGCTGAAATCTATCCACCACTGGTGACCCTGCTTGTATTTGCAATACCAGTGGTATAGCTTCCAGTATCACAGCAACACACAAGCCACCACAGCATGAGAAACTGACAGACATGTGGTAGAAACAAACACCTAGTTCTGAAAAACTGCATTATTTATCATATAAGTAGACTAGAAGAATTCAACAAAAAACTGAGAAGGAGTTAATAGGGAGAAGGAGAAAACACACATATGTAGTGACATGGAAGCCAATGAAGAGAGTGTTTCAACAAATTTATTAATTCTATGTCGTGCTCCTGAGAATTTAAGTAGTATGAGGCCTAGAAATTGTTTATTGAATTTGGCTTCATGCATCCAATTAATAAAGAAGCCATAGCAGTTTGAGTGGGCCTGTGTGGATGGAAACTAGAAAGGAACAGCATGAAGAGGAAATGGCAAGTTAGGTAGAACATATAGAAGTTGGTAGCACAATATTGTAGAAAGTTAGGGTGACAATTTTAGAGGCTTTTGTGTCAACTGAAGGACTTACAACTATTTAGAGTTACTAAAGCTGGATTAAATACTCATGGGAAAGAGCCAATAGAAAGAGAAAGTTGACAATACAGGAGAGAATAAGCAATAGAAGGTCACTGAAAAGGTGGAATGGGTTATACAGAATACACAGGGAGGCAGGAAATAGCTAAGAAGGAAGGGAATAAAAATAATTTTGCAGATTTGGTGGTGAAAAGACAGTATCCTTATCTTCTGAAATAATTAATGATACACAATAAATAGATAAATAATATATAAAATGTATACTATAGGAATATGTAGAAATAATATATACGTACATAATAAAATATATAATAAATATCTTTCACAGTTTGAACTTGATCTTTGTTTCTCTTAAAATTACTCAATGTACTTGAATAATATAGGGAGATCATTTAAGCTATAAATATCAGTCAAAAGTGACCCTTTTTTCAAATGTTTTAGGAGAATAGGATGTAAATATCAGGGCAGACTCAACTCCTCTTGACAGATGCCGTCATGGCTTAAATTGTGTCCCCCAGAAATATGTGTCCACTTGGCTAGGCCATAATTCTCAGTATTGTGTGGTTGTCCTCCGTTTTGTGATCTGATATAACTCTCTTCCATTTTGTGATGTGTTGTAAATCTTAAACTCTATATATTAATGAAGTAGGATAAGTGTGGGTTGTATCTTGAGTCACAGCCCTACAAGAGGATATGACACAAGTCACACACTTACTCAAGTCACACTCTTACTTAAGTCATGCCCTTACTTGAGTCACATCTTTAATCTTACCAGAGACAAAAGGAGAGAGAAGCAAGCAGAGAGGAGGGGGACCTCACTACCACCAAGAAAGAAGAGCCGAGAGCAGAGTGTGTCCTTTGGACCCTGGGTTCCTGTGCTGAGAACCTCCTAGATGCAAGAGAAGAGTGATGCCAAGACAGATGAAGATCTCCAAGGAATGCCGTGCCCACAGATGTTGAAAGGAGACAAGGACCTTCCCCCAGAGCCAAGAGAGAGAAAGCCTTCCCCTAGAGTTAGCACCCTGAATTCAGACTTCTAGCCTTCCAAGCTGTGAGAGAATACATTTCTGTTTGTTAAAGCCATCCACTTGTGGTATTTTTGTTATAGCAGCCCTAGATAACTAAGACAGATGCCAAATTAATTATCAGGTCCTATTTTTAAGTGAATAAAAGAAAAGTGCAGAAGTCCAAGATTCAGATACCAGCTTGAGGGAATTTTCAATAGAGTCCGTGTTTTTCTACTCTTGATAACATAAGTAACAATTAGGTAATATTAGGTACCCTGCACTATTTAGACATATCTCTGGGAAATGTTTAGACATTTCTCCTGGAAATATTTAAACAAACTTAGACACAACTGCTAAATGCTAGAAAAGAGAAATTTGTCAACTATCCTGGGCAAAGCCTATTCACAGATTCTCTTCCATTGTACACTTGACTCTTTTTGTTATTTCCAAGACAGCTGACATTTTACAGCCTTTCCTTTTTTATTTGGGACACTGAGAAGAAATCCTTCTTTAATTTCTTGTAGATGTATTACAAAGCAGTAAGCATACAAAAATTTTCATGACAGAACATTGTAGGTTTACCATCTCTTTCCTTTATTAAAATGGGATATTTCTCATGGAAATGGGTATCATAGGTCTTGGTGCACCATGTTTTCTTTGTGGCAATTTACCAACTCTCTGTGTTCACAGATGATAGAATTCTTGACAGATGGCAAATGGTCAAGATGCTGCTTCAATGTATGATACCAAGGGTTAAATGGGACACTTAATTACACTTTTCCCTTCTTACGTTCTTGTTAACAGACAATGAGGCCTTGATGTGAATATAATCTTATTTAGTGGCTTCATTTGCCTTGATCTTCTTAGCGAAAGTTGTACTTTACCAAAAGCGTATCTGAGGAGACTACTAAAAAGTGAATTGAGGATTCTGCATTCATGTCATGACTTGATCTTTGTAGCCCACGTGTATGGTGCAAACCTATAAAATATATTAAATATTAAAAATATTAGTGACAATTTCACTAGGCAGGTGGCATTCTGTCTGTTTTTTCACTGGATGAGGCAATACTTATAAAACATACAACGGTTTTATTGTTAAACAAGCATGTACTTTTGCTGAGAGTGAACTCCTTCCATATTTAAGCTGAACGAATATAATACTAAGTTATTAAGTAAATATCCATAAACTTAGAAGAAAGAATATGTGTCAATGTTGTTAAATGAGAGGCGGTAAAGAGAAGGGAAATCCATAGAGGCAAACTGTTAGCTTCTTCATACACACATATATACATATATGTGTGTGTATATATATATATATATATATATGTATATATGTATATATGTTGTTGTTGTTAGGTGCCATCAAATCAGTTCCAACTCATAGCAATCCTATGTACAAAGGAATGAAATACTGCCTGGTCATACGACATTCTCGCAACCATTACTATGTTTGAGCCTCTTGTTGTAGCCACTGTGTCATTCCAACTCATTGAAGGTGTTCCTCTTTTTCATTGATGCTCTACCTTACCAAGCATAATGTACTTCTCCGGGGACAGGTCCCTTCTGATAACATGACCAAAGTACGTGAGATGAAGTCTCACCATACTCACTTCCAAGGAGCACTCTGGCTGGACTTCTTCCAAGACAGATTTGTTCATTCTTCTGGCAGGTCATATTATATTCAACATTCTTCGCCAACACCATAATTAAAAGGCATCTACTCTTCTTTGGTCTTCTTTATTTTTTAGCTTTCGAATGCATATGAGGCGATTGAAAATATCATGTCTTGGGTCAGAAGTACCTTAGTGCTCAAAGTGATATCTTTGCTTTTCAACAGTTTAAAGAAGTCTTTTGCCCAATGCAATACATGATTTGATTTCTTGACTGCTAGTTCCATGGGCATTGATTGTAGATCCAAGTAAAATGAAATCCTTCACAACTTCAGTATTTTCTCCATTTATCAAGATGTTGCTTATTGGTCCTGTTGTGGGGATTTTTGTTTTATGTTGATGTGTAATCCATACTGAAGGATGTAGCCTTTAATTTCCGTAAGTAAGTGCTTCAAGTCCTCTTCTCTTTCAAGTAAGCTTGTATCACCTGCATATTGCAGGTTGTTAATGAGTCTTCCTTTAATCCTGATGCCACGTTCTTCTCCATATAGTCCAGATTATTTGCTCAGCATACCAACCGATTGAGTATAATGAAAGGTTACAACCCTGACACACATATTTTCTGATTTTAAACCGTGCAGTATTCACTTCTGTTCAAACGACTGCCTCTTGGTCTATGAACAGGCTCCTCATGAGCACAATTAAGTGTTCTGGAATTCCCATTTTTCTCAATGTTATCCATAATTTGTTATGATCCACACAGTCAAATGCCTTTGCAAACTCAATAAAACAAATGTAAACATCTTTCTGCTATTCTCTGCTTTCAGACCAGATGTCCACCTGACATCAGCAATGATATCCCTCATTCCACGTCCTTTTTTAAATTTGGCTTGAATTTCTGGCAGTTCTCTGTTGAGTACTGCTGCAACCATTTTCGAATGCTTTTTAGAAAAATTTTACTTGCATGTGTTATTATTGATACTGTTTGATAATTTCTGCATTCTGATCACCTTTCTTTGGAATGGGCACAAATATGGATCTCTTCCAGTAGATTGGCCAGGTAACTGTCTTCCAAATGTCTTTGCATAGATGAGTGCATACCTCCAGTGTTGCATCTGTTTGTAGAAACATCTCAATTGATATTCTGTCAATTTTTGGAGGCTTTTTTTCGCCAATGCCTTCAGAGCAGCTTGGACTTCTGCCCTCAGTACCATCAGTTCTTGGTCATATACTACCTTCTGAAATGGTTGAACATTGACCATTTCTTTTTGGTGCAGTGACTTTGTGTTTTCCTTCCATCTTCTTTTGATGTTTCCTGTGTTGTTAAAAATTTTGCCCATAGAATCTTTCAGTATTATAACTCGAGACATGAATTTTTTCTTCAGTTCTTTCAGCTTGAGAATTGCCCAGCTTGTTCTTCCCTTTTAGATTTCTAACTCCAGGTCTTTGCACATTTCATTATAATACTTTATTTTGTCTTCTTGAGCCACCCTTTCAAATCTCCTGTTCAGCTCCTTTACTTCATCATTTCTTCCATTCACTTTAGCTACTCTACGTTCTAGAGGAATTTTCAAAGTATCTTCTGAATCCATTTTGAACTTTTCCTTCTTTCCTGTCTTTTTAATGACCTTTTGCATTCTTCATGCATGATGTCCTTGATTTCATCCCATAACCCATCTGATCTTTGGTCATTAGTGTTCAATGCATCAAATCTATTCTTGAGATGGTTTCCATATTCAGGTGGTATATACTTAAAGATGTACTTTGGCTTTCGTGGACTTCTTTTCATTTTCTTCTTTTTCAACTTGAAGGCCCCTGTCCTTTTTCTGACCAATAATATTAAGCTTTTGCATTGTCTCTTCCCACAGATGTAGCCAATTTGATTACTGTGCTTTCTGTCCGGTGAGGTCCATGTGCATAGTAGCCGTTTATGTTGTTGAAAAAAGGTATTTGCAATGAAGAAGTTGTTGGTCTTGCAAAATTATATCATTCGATCTCTGATATCTTTTCTATCAAGGCCCTATTTTCCAGCTACAGATCCTTCTTCCTTGTTTGCAGCTTTCATATTCCAAACACTACTAATTATCAATGTATCCTGATTGCATATTTCATCAATTTCAGACTGCCAAAGGTGGTAAAAATCTACAATTTCCTCATCTGTGGCATTAGTGGTTGGTGTATAAATTTGAATAATAATCGTATTGACTGCTCTTTCTTGTAGGCGTATGGATATTATCTTATCACTGACAGTTTTGCAGTTTGGGGTAGATCTTGAAATATTCTTTTCAACAATGAATGTGATGCCATTTCTCTTCTATTTGTCATTTCCTGCATAGTAGACCATATGTTTGTCTGATTCAAAATGGCCATTACAGTCCATTTCAGCTCATTAATGCCTAGGATATCAGTCTTTATGTGCATTACATTTCATTTTTGATGATTTCTAATTTTCCTAGATTCATACTTCATACACTCCATATTCCAATTATTAATGGATGTTTGCAGCTGTTTCTTATCATTTCAGATTGTGGAACACCAGCAAATGAAAGTTCCAAAAGCTTTACTCCATCCATGTCATTGAAGTCATCTCTACTTTGAGGAGGCTGCTCTTTATCTGTTGTATTTTGAGTGCCTTCCAACCTGAGGGGCTCATCTTCTGGCACTATATCAGACAATGTTCCACTGCTATTCATAAGATTTTCACTAGTCAGTTTTTTCAGTAGACCACCAGCTCCTTTTTCTTAGTCTGTCTTCCTCTGGAAGTTCCACTGAAACCTGCCCACCATTGGAAACCCGCTGGTATTTGAAATATTGGTGGCAGAGCTTCCAGCATCACAGCAACATGAAAGCCACCACAGTATGACAAACTGACAGAAGCGTGGTGGAAATATATATATATATACATACATACATACATACATATTGCTGGGAGCCCTGGTGGGAAGAGGTTAAGAGCTCAGCAGCTAACCAAAAAGGTCAACAGTTCAAATCCACCAACCACTTCTTGGAAACCCTATGGGACAGTTACACTCTGTCCTATTGGGTAGCTATGAGTTGGAATCAACTCGATGGCAATGGGTTAGATATTGCTGTGGAGCCCCCAATATCATAAGACACTTGACCAAAGTAAATTGGCTGATCCAGAGTCCAGTCTCACACCCATGTTAACTTCTGCTTCTTGCTAACAGGCTGTTAATCTTTTACCCAGATCCAACCCTATCACCAAGGAACCAGCCCTATCATTAAGAAATGATTTTCTTTGTAGTTAATCTAAACAATGTACCTGGGGATCTTGACTCAAATAGTAATCAAAACCCATTGTGTAAAAGGTCCTCAGAATATTTTAGCTATCTATTCTCAGAACATATGCTTTGTAGTCATCCTGTGAACACCTAACGACCATTCCTGAGCAGAACTTCTGCAATTATGCGCCGTACCACTATGCTCTGTATCCAGTCTGTAAAAGCCAGCTCTGATAATGTAACCAATGACATCCAAAGCGCCATTTGTAGATATTCCACCTTCAAATATCTCACCTCACCAAGCACCAATCAGAACATTGTGCTGTTGGTTTCTGATTTAACAATATAAATATTGGCTGGATGCTGGAAACTTCTCGGCGCATTTGATTTCACTCTGTGGGATCTAACACTTCCCCAGTTTAAACTGTATATCTTGCCTTCAATAAACCTCTTTGTTTTTACTTTAAAAGAAGATGCAGTTTTTACTCTTTGACTATAATATATATATATATTAATTTTTTACACAAGAATTAAAAATAAATAGATTCCTGGGGCACAAAGGTGATATGTGAACTGTAAGCCATCATTCAAAGAGAATTAAGATTTGGAAAAAAAAAGAGGGCTTTTTAGGAAACAGCCAGCAGAGAGATCAGACTGGAATCTGAGAAAACACATGAGAACGTTGTGAGGAGAGTGGAAAATCTTTGCTAGTTTATCCATGAAAATAATTGTAATTAAAACTTAATTAAGTTGGTCAGCATAAGGTAAACTAATCAAAGTCTCATGACCTAATATGTCTAATAAAAGGCCAAACATTGGTCAAAAATTAAAACTCTTCCTTATGTAACTCATGTATTATTCTGGGTTCCTGGAAGTGTCATCAAGATGATAGTCTATTTCTGGAAAATTCCAAATCATAATTTCTTATTAAAATCACTGATAAATTCTAGGTTTCTAGAATATAAAAACCTAATAAAATATTCATTAGCAGAATTAAGATAGAGAATAATATTCCATGTTTCCATGGCAATGGGTTTTGGGTTTGGTAAATAGGAATATATATATACAAAGTAAATTATTTTTTAAATTATCTTTAGATATCAAAATTTCATTTAGTAATAGAAAATGAATCTCATAACTCTCTTCTTTGAGATAGGGTTTACTTTTTAAGTGAGTCTTACATGGATCTCTCTGCTTTGAATTTATGGCTATTGAAGTCTGATAGAAGGACAGTTGGTGGCATAGTGGTTAAACACTTGGCTGCCAAACAAAAGCATTGGCTGTTGGAACCCACCAGCCAATCTGGAGAAGAAAGATTTTGGTAAAGGTTACAGCCTTGGAAACCATATGGGGCAGTTCTACTCTGTCCTACAGAGTAGGAGTTGGAAATGAATCAGCTCAATGGCAGTGGGTTTATTTGTTTTTTTTGGTTTTGAAGTCTGACAGATGATAAATTAAGTTTGAATATACTATTCCCCATAAATAATTTCAATATTTTCACTATAAATTGTTCTCAGAAGATAGATGTCAATGGTGCTAAACTGAAAGCCATTTCATTTAGTTTATATAAAACTGAATTATATTTTTGGCTTCCACTTAGTCAAAGGTCATTAGAGTGTAATTGCCCCATTAGAGACAGTCTGGGAATGTAGGCATGAAGCCATAAACAATAAACTCATTTCACTGATCCTTCGGGGTTTGTTTTAATGCCTTCTTGTCTGTTAAGAGTTCAACAATATTGGATACTGTAGACAAAGATGAATCTGGCTTTATCATATGAAAAGCAGTGATGACTGGTCATATTCACAGTAAATCAGTTTTTTCAGTTGGTTCCCAAGTGAGTAATTAATGTAAAAATGGTTAACGGATTTTCATGCTTAACATTATGAAGGTGACATTCTTGTTTTGTATTTTTTTCTCCTTTTCTTCTCTCACCAAAGTCATTTCTGCCTAGTTGTGGCTGGAGGAATAACGTAGAAAAAGCTACTGGAGGATAAAGAATAAAATCATTTTTGCCGAAATTCTTGAATATTCTTTTATTTTACTAGCTGATGTCTCATGCAGAAAATAATATTGTAACAATTTGAGATTTGTTAAAAATCAAATCAGTTGCTGTCAAGTTGATCCCCACTCACTGAGACCCATGTATGTCAGCATAGAGCTGTGCTCCATAGTTTTCAATGGCAGAATTTTGGGAAGTAGATTGTCAGGCCTTTCTCCTGAAGCACCTCTGGGTGGACTCAAACCTCTAAACTTTCAGTTAGCAGCTGAGCACATCAACTGTTTGCACTACTCAGGGACTCTGGGTAATAGGAACTCGGGTAAAAAAGTCTTTAAAATGAGGATTTATGTTAATCTTGCCAGAAGGTGGTCTGTGTTTAACCCATTGCCCTCAAGTCGATTTTGACTCATAGCGACCCTATAGGACAGAATAGAACTGCCATATAGGGTTTCCAAGGAGCAGCTGGTGAATTCCACCTGCTGACCTATAGGTTAGCAGCTGAGCTCTTAACCACTGTGCCACCAGGGCTCCTCTCAAATTCCTCTAGTGTCCTTAATTGTGTTCTCTCTTGACTGTGGGTCTCACTAAGTACTCTTCCTCAGAGAGTGTGTGTGTTTTACAACTCTTTCATCTATAATCTACTGTTACGCTGGAGACCTGTTGGTATGGTAGTAAAATGTGGAGGAGGTTAAGCATTCTATCATTTTATAAGTAAATCTTAGTCTTTTAGTGTACCTGTGTCTTGTGGCTGTGACCTCCCTAAGTGCTTCATCAGTGGTATAGCTTCAACTTGCTTCCTACATGAGACAAGAAGCTAGACTGGGTTGGAGTGGGTAGAATGCTCTTCTCCTATGGGAAAGTAGGCTTTTGCTATGGAGACCCTCTAGATATACTTTACAACGATTGCACTTCCTCTCCTTCTGCCAGAGACACCTGGGAATCTTTCTCACATCTTCTCTGTTAGAAGATGGTGGAGTGCTTGAAGGTAAAGGCCACAAGACAGTGCAGGGCCCCCTCAGAGTGCAGCCCCCAGGAGTTTCTCACTCTCATACTAGTCCACACTCAGCCTCCAGCAATTTGTCAAAATTATCATTTAAGTTTGGCATCACTTGATGGCTCCAGTTGATGGCTTGTCCTCCAAATAAACAGATTTTGGTTGTGTCTCTCTGGATTTATCTGTCTCTCAAGATTTCATGATGGCATTTTGTCCTGCAAATTCAATTATCTGAAGGATCCAAGAAAAGTCAATGATTTTATGTTTGTTCATTTTTTTCTTGTTTTAAGGATAGAAATGATTATTTCCACGCCGTTCACATGTCAGGGCTGAAACTGAAAGTCTCCTCTTTCTTTTTCGAAAATGAAATTTGTGGGGATGTAAGAGTGGAAGCAGGGGGATCATTTTAGAAGATACTGCAGTAGAGATAATATGGATTTGATGTTGGAGCCTGTTAGTAGTGGAGGTGGTGATGGTTGGATTTGTAATCTATTTTAGAGGTCAAAAGAACTAAATTTTCAGATAAATTTGAATTCTGTGTTGTATGGTAGTTAAGGAATATTTCAAGATTATTGATCTGAAGAATTAGTGAATTGTAGTACAGTTGACTAAGATGTGAACCCTGGGAGGACCACCTGAGTTTCTAAATTGAACATGGTGAATTTGAGGTACCTAATAGGTCTGTTGCTAATCAAAATTTGACAGTTTGAATCCACCAGCCGCTCCTTGGAAACACTATGGGGCAGTTCTACTCTGTCCTGTAGGGTTGCTATGAGTCAAAATCAACTCAGTGGCAATGGGTTTGGTATGGTTTGCTTTTTTATTAGATATCAAAATGGAAGTGTCTTCTGGCAGCTTTGGAGTGACAGTAGAGGTTATGGCTCAAGGCATACCTCTTAGAGTAATTGTAATGTAGATAATATTTATTTAAAGATCTTCCTAACTCCTCCTAATAACTTAGGTCTCCTTGCTATGTAGGGTCCTAATACCTCATAGCTCTCCTTCATAGAGATTACACCAATTCTAACTAAAAAATTCATACAGTATTTCTTTTTATTTTTTATATTTTATTGTACTTCAAGTGAAGGCTTACAGAAGAAATAGTTTCTCATGAAACAGTAGTACACATGTTGTTTTATGACATTGGTTAGCAACCCCACAACATATTAACCCTCTAAACTCTCAACCTTTTTTTATTTTTGGTGAAAATACACATAGCCAAAGATACACCTTTTCAAAAATTTCTACATACACAATTCAGCAACATTGACTACGCTCTTCCAATTGTGCTGTTATTCTCACTTAAGATGAAGGCTTACAGAACAAAATAGTTTTTCATTTAATACTTACTACAAATGTTGCCCTATGACAATGGTTAACAATCTCACAACACATCAACAATATCCTTACTCAACTTTGGGTTCCCTATCACCAGCTTCCTTCTCCCCTTCTGCCTTCTAG
>NW_004444182.1:1511267-1535994 GCF_000243295.1 Trichechus manatus latirostris
GGGTCTCCTCTATATGGGGTTCGTTGAGCTTCTTGGATGGCCAGCTTTTCATCTTTCATGATATTGGGGAAGTTTTCTGTCAGCAGTTCCTCATTGATCCTCTCTGTGTTTTCTGTTTTTTCCCCCTGTTCTGGAATGCGAATCACTCATAAGTTTTTGCTTTTAATTCTGTCCCACATAACTGTCAGGATCTCTTCATTTTTCTATGTTCTTTTTTCTGAGTTTTCCTGAAACAGTGTTGTATCCAAGTGTTTGTCTTCAGTTCCGCTGTTCCTGTCTTCCACAGTTTCAAATCTGCTTCTCAGCCCTTCTATGACATAATCCATTTCTGAAATCTTGTTGTTTATCTTTTGGATTTCTAACTGTTGTTTTTCTATAATTTCTAGTTGTGAATTTATTTTTGCATTTTGTTCCTGCATCATCTTCCTGAATTCTTCCAAACTTTTGTCTGTATTTTCCATCAATTTGTCTATTTTTTCCTCATGTTTGTCAGCTTTTTGCCTCAGTTCTTGGAAAATTCTGAGTATTAGAGATTTGAATTCCCTATCAGGTAGTTCTAGTGCATTTTCTTCCAGAGAAGAATCATCTGGTGTTTTTATTTGGATACCTACTGAAACCATCCTGTCCTGTTTTTATAAATGTTTTGATATTGTCTGCTGGTTTCGGGGCATTTAGTAGTTATTTTTCTCGTTTATTGATTGTATATTTGTTTGTTTCATCCCTTTTTAAAAAAAAAAATTGACTATGTCTGAGCACGCGGACTGTGTGTTCCTTGTTGTTTGCTCATCTGTGCACTCAATACTTTTCACCTCCTTCTTCAACTGGCAGTGTCAGTCACTCAGAAATGGTACAGTAGGGAAGGTCTAGCTGAAGAGGAGTTACTGGGACGGGTTGTTTGTGGCACTTAATATAGCCACCAGGGCGCGTCAGTAATCATTGCAGGGCAGGTTCCAGTAGGAGGTGCCTGTACTGCTTGGTGGTATGATGTCAAGCGCATGGTGCAGGTAGGCAGGATGCAGCGGGGAGATTGTTATGTGTGGAGCTAAGATGGATATGGGAGAGAGTAGAGAGGAACAGGAGCCAAAAACATACAAACAAACAAAAAAGAATGCTAGGGGAGCTTGCCATTGGAGTGGAGAGATGAGAGACTATGAAATGGAGAAAAGCAGAAAGGGGAAGAGGAAGGAAAGAAAAGAATGAATAAATAAATATCAGAAATGTTAAAGAACCACAAAGTTCCCAGGGATCCCACCGATGCAGCTATGAGGTCTGGGGAAGTCGCTCTCAGGTGTCACAGTACAGCCTGGCTAGAAGGCGTAGAGGTATACAACACCTGGTATTCAGGGATCAGAAAGAGAAGGAAGATATAGAGAGATGAGAAACTGAGCAATGAAGAAGGACAAAAAGGGAAAAAGCAGGAGAAGAAAACAAAACAAATAAAAAAAAAAATAACAAGAAAGGCCCCCCAAAAATAACAGGAAAATAAAAAACAACGAAAAAAGAAATGCCCTCAGGGATCCCTCTGCACGTCTGTGCAAGCCAAGGGGGTAGTCTCCTTGCCATGCAGCTCCTCCTGGCCGGAAAGGACTCCCAACTCAAGAAAAGGAAAAGAAAACAAACAAACAATTCAAAACGAACAAATGAACAAAAGCCCCAGGATCCCACCAGCGTGGCAGCCCAGATCGGGAAGTAGCTCCACACTCGAATGGAGCTCCGCAGTGCCCCAGGAAGAAGCAAAGATGGCGCACGGAGCCAGGCACTCAAGCAAAAGGAGGGGGAGGCAGCGAGAGGCAAGCAGGAAATCCAAAGAAGCAGGCAAAAAAAAAAAAAAGCAACACCAGCAGCCAACAAATGGCACTCAGTGGGCCAGCTAGTGCATGCTGGTGTCTCTGGACAAGAGACAGTGTCTGTGGGAAGCAGAGGAGGCCGAGTGTGGGTGAAGAAGGGTAGAGAGTGGGAAAGCATATATCACAAATTGCCGGCACTCTAGAGCCCCTCAGGAAGAAACAAAGATGGCGCACAGAGCCAGTCACTCGAGTGAACGGAGGGGGAGGTGGCGAGAGGCAAATGAGAAATCAAAAGAAGCAGGAAAAAAAAAAGCAACACTAGCAGCCAACAAATGGCACCCAGAGAGCCGCCCACTTGGGTGTGTGGAATCCAAGCAGCCAGCGCTTCCAGGTCAAGAGATCGTGGCCGGGGGAAGCAGAGGAGGCCGAGCCGGGGCGAAGAGGGGTGGTGGCGTGGGAAAGCGCACACCACAAATTACCGGTTGTTTTGTCTCCTGCTGGATGCTCCGTGAGGCTGCTTTCTCATACCCCTTATTTGCTGGTCTCCGATAGGAGTCCAAGATGGTGGATCCGCGCTGCGTTAGCTGGTAGGGGACCTCTGCATGAATCTCTCCTCGCTCTCCGTTCTCTGTCAGTTTTCTCACTCCATTTGGTGCTTGGCTGAGTTCTTTATCTCTTCATTTGATGTTTTAGGGTTTCAGGATTGTTGTATCCTCTGTTTGGCTTAGTTTTTCAGATCTTTGCTGTGGAGGGACGGCATGGTGCTTCTGCCTAGAGCGCCATTTTGCCGGAACTCCATACAGTATTTTTTTAATGTCTCTTTTTTTTCTGATAGACTGTAAGCTTTATACATTCAGGAACCATATTGTCTCGTTCACTACTCTTCCCGCTAGCACAAGTGGCATCATATTTGTTTAATGAGTAAATGAATGAGTGAAAAAATATTAAGCTATCCTGGCCTCAGCTGGATTCCTCAAAGCAAACATAGGCAAAGATCTTTCAGCTTGTTCCCCTGCACACTAAATGTACATCCTTTAAAAGTCAGTAGAGGTTAAGAAAATAATAAAGTCACCCCATTCAATTCAAAAAGAAAGGTGGCTTTGCTTAAAAGAGTCATTATGCAAATGTGCCACATCAATATGCTAGTAATGGCAAATACCATGTGACAATTAAATAGGCTGTGGCATCTCATCAATTAAAGTTAAGATTGCCTTCACACATCATTGAGTTTTCATATCATAAATGGTAATTAAGATATTAATCATAGATATTCTCAGATAGTATAAAATGGTTTAGAGGAACGGTATTCTTTCTTTTTTTCTTCTTCTTCTTCTCCCTTTTTATTAATCTTGTGTTATTACATGCACAATGAGAATTGTATCTGTTGTGTTCTAAAGATTAAACACACCCATGTAATCATTTTCATAAAGCCTGCTAACCAGGAATTTTCGTGGTTTTTATTTAGGTCATTGACTTGCATAGCAATGACTTGCGGTTTAAGCCATATTAGCTCTTCTGAAACTAAATTTTTTTAATAGAATAATCTCATTACACATAATAATGTGATTGCTTCTTTAATGAGAATGATTTCTTATTTGCCAAAGGAAAAACAAACAATAACAAAAAGAGAGGAGAGAGAAAGAATGGAAAAAAGAAAATGAAGGAAAATTTGCATCTTGATAGCTTCACTTCAGATAACATAACATTTGAACGTAAGCATCACCCACTACTGGTTTTCAGAGCAGCAGCTAACTCCATAAGACCATGAGTTGCTGTCATCACTGTGTGTAATATACAGAAACACATGTTATCGTTGCAAAGTAAATCAGGCATCGGTGTATATGAATGTGAATTTTAGCTGGTAAAATGAAATTATTCTAACACTACCATGGGTAGCTAATGTTTTACAATTTAAATATAAAGAAAAATATGCACTGTGAATAAAATTATTTTAGGAAAATCATTTTCCTAAATGAATAAGGAAAGAAATACTAAGGTAATAACATGATATGAGCAAGTTAAAGTAATTTTGTATGGTTGTAATTATTGTTTTTACTTTGATTCCTTTTGTACTTGGGCTGAAAAAGAAAAAAAAATCTAAATCTATTAGTTATTATTAAATTTTTAAAAATACTTATATTTTTCTCAACCATTTATAAATTCTTAATATAAAATTTCTAATTTTTTGTTTTAAGTTCCATCGACCAATAATCAGCATATTTAATTAAATTATCTTCAGAAATGTCTAAAATACCTTCTCTTTTACATTCCCAGACTTGCAAAACTATGGCTTTATGTGCAGGGATGAAAGAGAGCTGATGTTATTCACAAACTGAATATGTACCCAACATGTGTGTGGTGGAGGCAATCCTGCTGTCCACACACTTACCTCCAGAGCTGTGACACTTTAAGTATTACTCCAAAGGAGGGACATGAAACCAATAAATTAAAACTTGGAATAAAATAGAGACATAAAATTATTGCCTCAAGCTTTTCTACAAAATTAAAAACTGAAAATCTTTCAATAACGTGGGTTGCTATGAGCCCTGGTGGCACAGTAGTTAAGAGCTCGGCTGCCAACCAAATGGTCAGCAGTTTGAATCCACCATCCACTCCTTGGAAACCATCTGGGGGAGTTCTACTCTCTCCTGTAGGGTGGCTATGAGGTGGAATCGGCTCGACGGCAATGGGCTGGTTTTTGTACTCTTCTATTGCTTATTGGTCTTTTAAACAGATTAATATATTTTTACTATTTGTGCTGGAGTCCTGATGGTGTAGTGGTTAAGAGCTCGACTGCTAACCAAAAGGTCGGCAGTTCAAATCCAGCAAATCCACCCTGGAAACCCCGTGCGGCAGTTCTACTCTGGCGTATAGAGTCGCTATGAGTCAGAATCAACTCAATGGCACCTAACAACAACATTTGTGCCTAGCAATAATTCCTTGTATTTCTCCCACTGTCTGCTTCCTGGGTTCACAATTTAATATAATAGTTTGAAATTTAGATGTTAATGAGACAGCTGTGGGCAAATTTGATTCCTACAGAAAGGAAGAAAAAAAAATGCCAATCCAAAATCACTTCAACCATCCATTTTGCTGAGCCCTTTCAGTTTGCATTGATCTAAAAATCATGCTACATCTTTGCCAAGGCAAGAAAAGAATGCCATTCTAAACCCTTTGGTTTTCGTTTCATCCACAGGTGTTAAAGAAAGAAGGCGGTAAGAGCTGTCCTTTCAGCAGAATAGCAAGAGCAATCTACTCTCACCAGCGATTTGATTTTGGCAGATTGACTCCCATCATTACCAATTTAAGCATCACTTAATTAACTGAAGATAAAAATTTTTGCCTCCCACAAAGAATTATGTACTGTAAGAGTCAAATAATAATAGCTGTGGAATTCTTGGAAAATTATAACATGCTGAACAAGAGTAGCCTCATATCACTACTATTCTCTTCAGGGGCTTTTGTTCACCCCCAACCCAAACCCAAGGTGGTGGAGTTGACTCCGACTCATAGGGACACAATAGGACAGAGTAGAACTGAACCATAGGGTTTCCAAGGCTGTAAATCTTATGGAAGCAGACTGCCACATCTTTCTCTGGTTTGTTCACCCAGTTACATACAAATTCTAAATCATTTCCTTTGCTCATACTTTTCCTTCAAACTGAATGGGAGATTTTTCATTCCATCTCTGTCAGTTAAAATCCTTTTCAGCTTTCTTCATAATGGTTATGAAAGATTTCATCTTTTTTGAATTTCCACTCTACTTCATGCTTGCCCCTTATCAAAGAGAAAATAGAGACCATTAAGAATACATCTCCCTGGTTGACCACCGACCAATAAATTTAACTACCACTGAACACAACAAAAAGCAAATTTTTTAGGTCCTATGATGAATTTCTTTCCATGGCCACATATACTATCACTTTCACTTACTCAGACATCTTAAACTTTCATTGGAATCTTTTCCATAGGTTATAAACATTTTCTGCTGGGTAATTACCTAGTAATTAGCATGTACACTTATTAACCTAATTAAGTATCAATTATTTAACTCATTGATTAAAAAATCCTTTTTAAATCTTAGGTTCTAATCACGCTAGACTTCATAGCTCAGCTTCTTCCAAAAGTCAGCTATACTGCTTGCCTACATATTCTTACACCTTATTTTACTCCCTGTTTCAACTTTGTGTGTTTGTGTGTGTTTAACAATAAAATATGGAAAAATCCATTCAACGTAAAAGTATAAAGTAACAAATAATTATAAAATGTAACCTTCTAATCATCACTCAAGTTAAAACAGAAAATTGATAGCACTCCAGAATTCACCTTCTAATTATAATATCAGAAATCTTTCAATCATAATCTTCTCCCTCCAGCTGATGGGGATTATCGTTATATTGTAGAGCTGACAGTCCAATATGGTAGACATTAGCTACATGTGGCTATTTAGACTTAAATCAAGATGAATTAAATGAAATTAAACTAAAAATTCAGCTCTTCAGTCATACTAGTGACAATTCAAGTGCTCAGTGGCCATGTACATCTAGTGGCTACTGTATTGTACAGAACAGAGAACATGTCCATTATCAAAGAAAGTGTTATTGGACAGCATTGAAATTAAACACCCCTAAAACATATATCTAAAAGTAAAATTTAACTAATGCAGACCTAATGAAAGAAAATAATGTTCAGATGTGACAAAAAATACAAAAGAGATATGTAATCAGTATACATTTGTACTGGGTTGAATAGTTCCCTCTTCCCAAAGTTCATGTTCTTTCCAGAACCTCAGAATCTGAACTTATTTTGATATAAGGTCTTTGAAGATGTAATTAGTTAACTTAAGATGAGTCTTACTGGAGTAGAGTGGATACAATATGACTTAGTATCCTTGTAAGCAGGCAAGATCCAATATGACTAGCATCCTTGTAAGAAGACAAGAGACCAGCAGAAAAACAGACACATGTGGGGAAGACCATGTGAAGACAGAGGCAGAAATTGGAGTGATACATCTATGGGGAAGACCATGTGAAGACAGAGGCAGAAATTGGAGTGATACATCTACAAGCTAAAGTTCCCAAGGATTGCTGAAAAATACCATAAGCTAGGAAGATACAAGTCTTCCTTAGAACCTTCAGAGACACAGTGGCCCTACTAACACCTTGATTGTGGACTTGTAGCCTCCAAAACTATAAGAGAATACATTTCTATAGTTTTAAGCCAAGCTTGCAGTGCTTTGTTATAGCAGCTCTAGGAAACTATTACATTTATTTATATTTTTCCATATTTACATTCACTGTGGCTATCATTATGCAGGACCCCACCTTACCACTCCATTGCTACCATCTACCCCATCATTAACAACCTGTGTTATGCAGGCGACACAACCTTGCTTGCTGAAAGTGAAGGACTTGAAGCACTTCTGATGAAGATCAAAGACCTCAGCCTTCAGCATGGAATACACTGCAACATAAAGAAAACCAAAATCCTCACAACTGGAACAATAAGTTACATCATGATAAATGGAGAATAGATTGAAGTTATCAAAGATTTCATTTTACTTGGATCCACAATCAACACCCATGGAAGCAGCAGTCAAGAAATCAAAAGATGCATTGCACTGGGCAAATCTGCTGCAAAAGTCCTCTTTAAAGTGTTAAAAAGCAAAAATGTCACCTTGAAGACAAACGTGTGCCTGACTTAAGCTATGGTGTTTGCAGTCGTCTCATATGCATTCGAAAGCTGGACAATGAATAAGAAGGACTGAAGAAGAACTGATGCCTTTGAATTGTGTTGGCAAAGAATATTGAATATACCATGGACTGCCAAAAGAACAAAGAAATCTGTCTTGAAACAAGTGCAGCCAGAGTGCTTCTTAGAAGCAAGGATGGCGAGACATCATCTCACCTACTTTGGACATGTTATCAGGAGAGACCAGTCCCTGGAGAAGGACATCAGGTTTGGTAAAGTAGAGGGTCAGCAAAGAGGGAGATCCTCAGTGAGATGGATTGACAGCATAATGACGATTGTGAGGATGGCGCAGGGCAGGGCTGTGTTTTGTTCTGTTTTACATAGGGTCACTATGAGTCAGAACTAACCCAATGACACCTAACAACAATAACAACCCCATCTGAACCACAATCATTAATATCCTTCATTATTATCATGCATCTTTACTTCTTACCTGACTTTTCTGCTTGTCCCTTGCCCTCTACCGTCTATACAACAAAGCAGCAGGGTGACATTTGTAAGATCGTTGCTTATCTTTTCAAAACCTTTCAAAACAGCATTCTTTTTCATTCAGAGCTAAAGCTAAAGACCTTAAAGTGGCCTGTGAGATGCCTTCTTTCTCTTAACGCTCTAACTTCACCTCTTACTCTCTCATCTCTCTCTCTGCAGCCATTTTAGTTTCTTGGCTGTTCCTGGAACACAGCCTGTTCCCACCTCAGTGCACTGGCACTAGCCATTCTTTATTTCTGTGAAACCCCTTCCCAGGATGTTGGCATATTTCAGTCCCTCATCTCTTTGAAGACTTGTCTCAGATGTTGCGCTGTGAATGGGACTTAGACAGAAGCAAGACGACCATGTATATTTATTGTAAGTTGTGTCTTCACACACAAACCTGTGATTTCCATGAGGACCAGAATTGTTATATGTTTTGTTCAATGCTATTTTATGTTATCCCTTGTGCAATATTTGGCACATAGACAGATGGCATTCAATAAATACTTAATGAATGATTTTTTTTTTTGAGGTTAAAATCACCATGACCCCAAATATGTTCCTGATTTTTGCAGCATCAGAAAAATAAATTTGTCTGTACAGTGAGAGCAGATCTTTGGGGATAAACTCAATGTATACAATCTGACAGGAGACTACCATGTTAATTAGGCTGCCAGCGTAGTAATTTGTAGTGAGAAATATCATGTTCAATTGAACCAGATGTACATGTTGGTTTAACCAGCATGATCTCTCACTTCAAAGTGCCAATGAAAATCAAACAAAAGATGGCAATTAATTGCTAAGCATGACATTAGAACAAGATATCTTATTTATGTGATTCAAGTGTTTAATGGAAATAAGTTGTAGTAGATTCAAGCACCATACTGTAACTGCACTCCTATAAACCTGCCCTAGAGATCAGGCAGTTCAAGTCTCAAGTCCAGACACTGTTTTCAGACTCTGCTGCACATACAATACCAAATCTTTCCTTTCTGACTCCTCAGTTTTATTTTGACTGTCCTCATTCCTTTGACGAATGGTTATTTTTCCCATGCCAAACACTGTGTTTGAAATTTAAGTAAGTTATTTTCAGGTAGGATTGTTGTTAGGAATTGAATTATATCACCTAAAAAGATAACTTTGATGTCCTAACATTTAGTACCTGTGAATGTGACATGGTTTGGAAATAAGGTCTTTGAAGATGTTATCAGTTAAGTTAAAAACAGGTCATACTCAGTAGTATGAGTCCTAATTCAGTGTGAATGAGATCCTTATAAAAGAGGAGAAGAGACAGAGAGATATGCACAGAGGAAGGACAGCCATGTGAAGATTCATCTACAAGTTAAGTATTCCTGAGACTACCAGAAGCTGGGAGAGAGAAGAAAGGATCTGTTGGGAGGTGTGGTCAACATGGCGGAGTAGTTAGACGCTTCCTATATCCCTCTTACAATAAAGACCTGGAAAAATAAGGGATTTGATTCTATATGAATATCTAGGAGCTCTGAACAAGGCAAAGTTGAGAAATCTGTCTGAGTGATACAGGAGAGGGAGATAGTTTGGAAGAAGTGAAGAGGGCCAGAGCCACAGTGGTGAAACTGCAGCACCACAGCCACACTGGTCAACAGTGAAGCAGGCAAACAGCTGTGTTTGGGAAGTAGTTTCCACATCAAGAGAGACCCGGCAGCAGAGATTCTGCTTGGACACTCCAAACCAGTGAAAAGCAGCTCCCAAGAGGCTAAGATAAGTACACATTTGCACCTTTCACGGGGATTAAAAAAAAAAAAAAAAAGCCCATTTGGGAAAAACCTGTCTCCCTTTTACCTCCTCCCTCTATGCTTTACACCTGAAGTCCGCTGGGCCAGAAGTAGATCCCAAAAGGTGCCCTGACCCATTCTCCTGGTCTTGGAGAGGGAACAAATAAGCTACTGGCTCCCCTAACCCAGGAACACAGGGTCAGCACAGCTCCTTTGCTAGGCACAGGTATCAGGGGTCCACACTCTGAGTGCCTTACATCCCTGTATAGACTTGTGGGGACTCATCTCAACAGTGTTAGTCCTCACTACCACAGTACGACACGGCAAACCTATGAAGTTTAACTTCAACAGTTTCAGCTGTGAACTGGCAGATTTGTGACCCTCGAAACAGCCCTGCCCCTTAAGTAGGCACTTTTATCGATTTGCAGCAGGGCCTTGAGGACTGGTGGTAGCACCTAAAGTACCTAGTCACCTTCTACAGAAGTCCAAGAAAAAGTGGTGTCCTCAAGTCTTTGCAGCCAACAGAGTGGGATGCTCATAGTCTAGCTGCAAAACTCACCTACCTACTCACCCTAGAGAATAGGGACATGCTTTCCTTTCAGACTCTCAGGGGCAGCCGTCAGCCCCCTGCCTGGCTCAGCGCGTGATCCCCTACCACAGCCAGAGTCCAGTGCCTTCACCAATTACCCATGCCTCTCTAGGACTGGGGATGAGAGCCTGCATCACATACTTTGGTGACTGACTGCCTGAACACCCGAGCTGAACCGATATAGGAAAATTTAATGGACTCCTGTGTGCACATACTTAGTTACAGAACTAACTACCTGGTGACAGGACGTTAGAGATCCAAAGGTGTCAAATATCAAACTAATGCACATGCGCAGCCTATTTGGGCATATCAAAACAAAACAAAATAAGAAGCTAGGTCTCACAAAGCAAATACAAAATAAAATTCTAATAAATTATTAATGGCTCGGAGACAACAGTCACTATCAAGTCACAAAAAGAGGCAGTCCATGATGGCTTCAGCAAGCTCCCAAAATAAAGAATCAATAAATTCTCTGGAGGAGGAGAACTTCTTGGAATTACCAGAGGCAGAATACAAAACACTAATATACAGAACTCTTTGAGAAATAAGAAAGGAAATTCGACAGAATGCAGAAACATCCAGGGAACATACAGACACAATAGTAGTGGAACGTAAAAAAGTTATTGAAGAACATAATGCCAAATTTAATAGGTTGCAAGAATCCATAGAAAGACATCAGTCAGAAATCCAGAAGATTAACAATAAAATTTCTGAATAGAAATAGAAATTTTCAATAGAAAGTCATAGGAGCAGAATTGAGGCAGTAGAAGTTAGAATTAGCGACACTGAAGATAAAGCTCTTGATGCCAACTTATTTGAGGAAAAATCAGATAAAAGATTTAAAAAAAAAAAGAAACTCTAAGAGTCATGTGGGACTCTATCAAGAGAAATAAACTATGAGTATTGGAGTACCAGAACCGGGGGGATAACAGAAAATACAGAGAAAATTGTTGAAGATTTGCTGACAGAAAACTTCCCTGATATCATGAAAGATGAGAAGATATCCATCCAAGATGCTCATCGAACCCCACATAAGGTATATCCCAAAAGAAAATCACCAAGACATATTATAATGAAACCTACCAAAACCAAAGATAAAAACAGAATTTTAAGAGTAGCTAGGGATAAAAGAAAAGTCATCTACAGAGGAGAGTCAATTAGAATAAGTTCGGAACACTCAGCAGAAACCATGAGGGCTAGAAGGCAATGGGATGACATATATAAAGCCTTAAAGGAAAATAACTGCCAGCCAAGAATTACATATCCAGCAAAACTGTCTCTCAAATATGATGGCCAAATTAGGGTACCAGATAAACAGAAGTTCAGGGAATTTGCAAAAACCAAACCAAAATTACAAGAAATACTAAAGGGAGTCCTACTGTTAGATAATCAATAACACCAGCAAACAACACAAGACTAGAACACAGGACAGAGCAACCAGATATTGACTCAGATGAGGATATCGAAAATACATCAAAGCTAAAACACTGAAAATAGGGAAACAGATATCAATATGTAAAAAAGGACAACATTAAAACAAAAAAGAGGGACTTAAAAAATGAAGACATTGATTTTTCATATGGTGGTGAAATTAAGGCAATATAAAATAATAAAAGACTGGTATAAACTTAGAAAAAGAGGAGTAAATATTAAGGTAACCACAAAGGAATGTAACAATCCTACAAATCAAAATAAAAAAGTAGAAAAACATAAAGACGCAGTAAACCAAAATCTACAACAAAGAAAAAGATGAAAAAATATATATATAAAGAAAAACAACTGAGCACAGAAAATTGAGGAGAACGAAGAAACTGTGAACAACACACAAAAAGAGATATCAGGATGACAGCACTAAACTCATACCTATCAATAATTATGCTGAATGTAAACAGAATTAATGCATCAATAAAGAGACAGAGAGTGGCAGATTGGATAAAAAAGCATGATCCATCTTTATGCTGCCTACAAGAGACACACCTTAGACTTAAAGACACAAACAGGCTAAAACTCAAAGGATGGAAAAAAAGATATCAAGCAAACAACACTCAAAAAAGGGCAGGAGTGGCAATATTAATCTCTGGCAAAATAGACTTTAAAGTAAAATCTACCACAAATGATAAGGAAGGACACTACATAATGATTAAAGGGTCAATACACCAGGAGGACATAACTATAATAAATATTTATGCACCCAACAACAGGGCTCCAAAATACATAAAACAAACTCTGACAGCTCTGAAGAGAGAGATAGACAGCTCCACAACAGTAGTAGGAGACTTCAAAATGCCACTTTCGGTGAAGGACAGAACATTCAGAAAGAAGCTCAACAAAGATATGGAAGAGCTAAATGCTACAATCAACCAACTTGATCTGATAGACACATACCGAACACTGCACCCAACAGCAGCCAAGTATACTTTCTTTTCCAAAGCACATGGAACATTCTCCAGAATAGACCACATATTAGGCCATAAAACAAGCCTTAACAAAATCCAAAGCATCGAAATATTACAAAACATCTTTTCTGACCATAAAGCCATAAACGTGGAAATCAACAACACAAAAAGCAAGGGAAAAAAAATCAAACACATAGAAACTGAACAACACCTTGCTCCAAAACTACTGGGTTATATTCACCTATGAGCAGCTAATATTTGACAAAGGCCCAAAGTCCATTAATTGGGGAAAAGACAGTCTCTTTAACAAATGGTGCTGGCAGAATTGGATATCTATATGCAAAATCTGAAACAAGACCCATATCTCACACCATGTACAAAAACTAACTCGAAATGGATCAAAGACTTAAATATAAAATCAAAAATGATAAAGATCATGGAAGAAAAAATAGGGACAATGCTAGGAGCCCTAATAAACACAATATGAACCATAAGTAACAATGCACAAGCACCAGAAGAGAGACTAGATAAATGGGAGCTCCTAAAAATCAAACACTTATGCTCATCAAAAGACTTCACCGAAAGAGTAAAAAGACAACCTACAGAATGGGAAGAAATTTTTGGTTATGACAAATCAGATCAGTGTTTAATCTCTATAATCTACAAGATACTGCAAAACCTCAACAGCAAAAAGACAAATAACCCAATTAAAAAATGGGCAAAGGATATGAACAGGCACTTCACCAAAGAAGATATTCAGGCAGCTAACACGCACATGAAAAAATGCTCATGATCATTAGCCATTACAGAAATGCAGATCAAAACTACCATGAGATAGCATCTCACCCCAACAAGACTAGCATTTAATCCAAAAAACACAAAATAACAAATGCTGGAGAGGTTGTGGAGAGACTGGAACACTTATACACTGTTGGTGGGAATGTAAAATGGTACAACCACTTTGGAAATCGATTTGGCACTTCCTTAAAAAGCTAGAAATAGAAGTACCATATGATCCAGCTATCCCGCTCTTTGGAATATATCCTAGAGAAACAAGAGCCGTCACACGAATAGGTATATGTACATCCATGTTCATTGCAGCGTTGTTCACAATAGCAAAAAGATGGAAGCAACCTAAGTGCCCATCAATGGACGAATGGATAAACAAACTATGGTATATCCACACAGTGGAATATTATGCAATGATAAAGAACAATGATGAAGCTGTGAAACATCATATAACGTGGTGGATGCTGGAACTTATTATGCTGAGTGAATTTAGTCAGTTACAGAAGGACAAATACTATATAAGACCACTATTACAAGAACTCAAGGAAAGGTTTAAACACAGAAGAAATCATTCTTTGATGGTTACAGGGGTGGGGTGGGAGTGTGAGGGTTATTCACTAACTAGATAGTAGGTAAGAATCATCTTATGTGAAGGGAAGGACAGCACACACTACAGGGGAAGCCAGTACAACTGGACTAAACCAAAGCTAAGAAGTTTCCTCAATACAATCAAATACGTTGAGAGACAGAGTAGCAGGGATGCGGAGTCTGGGGACCATGCTTTCAGGGGACATCTATGTCAATTGGCATAACAAAGCTTATTAAGAAAATGTTCTGCATCCTACTTTGGTGAGTGGTGTCTGGGGTCTTAAAAACTTGCAAGTGGCCATCTAAGATGCATTGATTGGTCCCAACCACTTGGAGTAAAGGAGAACAAAGAACACCAAAGACAAGGAAAGTATTAGCCCAAGAGACAGAATGGGCCACATAAACCAGAGACTTCATCAGCCTGAGACCAGAAGAACTAGATGGTGCCCGGCTACCACCAATGAACGTACTGACAGGGAACACAACAGAGGGTCCCTGATGGAGCAGTAGAACGATGGGATGCAGAACTCAAATTCTAGTAAGAAGACCAGACTTAATGGTCTGACTGAGACTGGAGGTGCCCCGGAAAGCGTGGCTCCTGGACTCTCTATCACCCCAGAACTAAAACAATTTCCGAGGCCAACTCTTCAGACAGTGATTGGACTGGACTTTGGGACATAGAGTGATACTTGTGAAGAATGTGCCTCTTAGTCAAGAAGATACAAGAGACCAAAGGGGAAGCTTCTGTCCAGAGGTGAGATGGGAAGGCAGAGAGAGTTAGGAGCTGGTTGAATGTTCATGGGGAATCAGGGGCAGAGGGCAGGAGTGTGCTGTTACAGAATGGGGTGAGTGGTAGGGGTCTCATAACAATGTATATAAAAAAAAATTCTGTATGGGAGACTAACTAGAAATGTAAACTTCATTTAATTACAACAATAAAAAAAAAAAGAAAAGGGTAAAAAATAGAAAGGATGTGTTACCCTAAGCAGGTCCTGCTCAGTGGGGCTTTTCATAGATAAAGACACACCGAGGTGAGGAGGGAGGAAGAGCGTGTATTGGAAGCATGCAGGCAAGGAGCAAGGAGGTGTATGCTTCAAATCAAGCTCGCCATACAAAGGGAGGAAGAACTTTTTATATTGTCCTTCACAAGGAAGTACATACATACATTATGGACTACATAGGTTTATCATGGCACAGAAGCACAGTAAGACAAATTGCATTTTTTTCTTTGGCATGTAGGCTAGTAAATTAGATTTGACTGGCTTGAACCACACTCAGAGCTTTGAGGACAAAGGACTTCTAACTTCCATAACTGTGAGACAACAAATTCCTGTCTTTATGACATACAGTTCATGGTATTTTGTTAGAACAGCCCTAGGAAACCCATACAACCATTTAGCTAGGCTTTCTGAAATTTAGTAGAAAGATGTTTGTTTCCCTTCACTCAATTATGATCTTAACAATATGACATTTTTATGGAAGGAATTGTTCAAAAAATGCGAAAGAGCACTCTGCTTGATACAAAATACCATTTAAAGTTAAATTCAGAGGAAAAAAAATCACTATCTAGCTTAATTAATTACTCTGTATTGCTGTTTAATTTAAACTTTTTTTCTTTTTTTAAACCAGTATTAGGTATGACAGACCATAATGTTTGGAAATATTTTTAAAGAAAAGCAAATTCATAATATAATGCTTCTCTCATTTTCTAAATATTTATAAATATATTTACATGCTTATTCTCTCCTGTTACCTAGGTTCGGTACCTAGGTTCAGCAAAATGCCTCGAAAATCTATTCCAACACTATCTTTTGATGTAAGAAAAGGACTCCCCCCGATCCCCACATTTTAGCTGGGGACATCCTGCCCATCTAGAGAGCTATATTTCTGAGCCACTGTTGCAGCAAGGTGTGGCCATATGACCAAATATCGGTCAATGGTATGTTACAGGAAGTGATAAATTTGAGCTTTCATCTCTAAAAGAGAGATGATTATGTCTCACTATCTTTTTTATCATCTCCTGATGTTCTTGTGGAGCATAACTGCCTATCTGCTCAGGATGACCTATCTACTTTAGTACAATGACATGAGAGGAAAATGTACTTCAACTTTAATTGAGTAACCACATTTTTGGATCTCTGTTAGAACTGCTTAACTCATACTCATTCCTAGATAACCACACACATATCTTTGGACTCGGAATGGAAATGCAGCAGACCTCCATATACAATATACCCCATATGCTAAGTGTATTATGTCTCACCTTTTACGCATTTAAAGCCTTTCTGAGAAGTAAATATAAATCCACCCCCCTTTAGCAAGAAGAGATATTTCATCACTATCATGCAATGCAAGAGTGTATTTTGTCTTTTAGCATGCTAGCATTCTTAAAAGCTAGCCTTCTTTGTCAAATAAAACTTTTTTAATCATTAAAAAAGTGAAGAATAAATAAGGGCAAGTCATTTATAACATAATTATGTTTGTTTTTAGAAATAAATGTTAGTTTCTAAATATTAATTTTTTTCAATTGTTTACCTTCCATCTCTCACTAATACGGGAGTACATAAAAAGTCAACACCTTTTGAAGGTTGCTATATTTTAAGATGACTTGGAGTTGGGAAAATTCCAGTCAATACCCAATAACATTTTTAAATATATTTAAATAGAACACAAATTCCTTAAATGAAGACATATGATATATTTTATCTGTAAGTCATCTTTCTCATTCAGGTGGAAGAAATTTCTGGCTCAGAAAACTTGGAAGATTTAAAATATTTAGAATAGAACAATGTCACTAGTAAAATAACTCAATATATTTTAAATTTCTAAAAAATATAGACTATAGGAAAAAAGTACAATGACAAAAAGGATAATGACTTAAATACATTTTATTAGAAAAATATAGGCTATATTTCAAGATAAGCAAATATGAATATCACGTGTGATTAGTAAATGTATACAAATGTTGTATTCATCTTTGATGAGAAAATAACGGTTATGTTTATAAAGAGCTGGAAACTTGATTATCTTAATTACTGAAATTATTACAACAATTAGATAAACAAATAAGCCTGGGATTATAAAAAGAGTAAATAAAAAGACCAACTATTGTAATGTGTATTGTGGTAGATACAAGCTGGTTAAGATAGAAGACAGAAGCCATATTATTCTAATAAGTGACGATTAAGATAGACCTGGACTCAATTTGTAATACATTATGCCCAATACACCTGATAAAAAGCAAAATGGTATGATGCTTTAAAAATTCAGCAATTAATTGATTAGAATGTTAAGAAGTTCCATCCCTAAATGGAATACAAATGCAAGCCAAATATTTGCAAAGAAATTTTCAACATTTACTGAAAAATCATGAAATTTGAAGTATCTAAATTTGATCATGACACATTATACAAACGTTTACTTAAATAAACATTTACTAATACAGCAAACTTTCATGATATATTGATGTTAAGGATTGAATTGTGTCCGCCAAAAATGTGTGTCCATTTGTCTAGGCCATGATTCCCAGTATTGTATGAATGTCCACCGTTTTGTCATCCGATGTGATTTTCCTGTGTTGTAAATTCTACCTCTATGATATTAATGAGGCAGGATTAGAGGCAGTTATGTTAATGAGGCAGGACTCAATCTACAAGATTAGGTTGTGTCTTAAATCAATCTCTTTTGAGATATAAAAGAGAGAAGCCAGCAGAGAGACATGGGGACCTCCTCCTACCAAGCAAGCAGAGCCAGGAGTAGTTCATGTCCTTTTGACCACAGGTCCTTGTACTGAAGTGCTCCAAGACGAGGGGAAGATTGATGACAAGGACCTTCCTCCACAGCTGACTGAGAGAGAAAGCATTCTCCTGGAGCTGGCACCCTGAATTTGGACTTCTAGCCTACTAGACTGTGAGAGAATAAATTTCTGTTTGTTAAAGCCATCCATTGGTTGTATTTCTGTTATAACAGCACGAGATCACTAAGACAATTAATATATTTTATTTCTTGATAATCAGGCTCTTTGATCTATATATGCTCATCTTTGATGCATAGAGTTTAATGGAATTTTGAGTATAGATAGAGGTATTTGGAATTTTAATACTACTTTCTAATGATCCTAGTCTAGCCTGTACTCTAGTTAGCTAAAGTATCTTTTCTTTTTTTTAATAACTCTAGCTCAATGCAAATGCAATAGCCATCTGACATATTCCAGCTTGCTATTAAGAGCCTGCTAGATATATTTATATAGCAAGGACTCATATTAATTTATAAAGGGTACTATGAAATCAATGTTAATGTATCTTGTGGTGACTATTAATCTTTTAGGAGTAAATAAAGTGAATATAGTTAAACATGAATTTTTATGTACTCTACAGTACTAATTAAATTTACTAAAATACATTAAGGAAGAGCTTTAAAATAGATTTATATCAGTGCTATTGTTAGCCTCCTTTTTTTTTCATTGCCAGACATAATATACTGCTTCCATAGCAACTGACATTTGGAGGTGGGGCTAGAGAGATTAGTAAAGCACTTTAAAATATATTATGTATAGCTAATAGAAAGAAATTCCTGTTTAAAATTTTAATAGAGTTGTCAATGCTTTCCACCCAAACTACCAAAAACATACCGATAGAAGAAGTTGGATTTATAACACTTGCAGTGAGGGAAAAGGTACACCATGACCACTGCAGCCATCACAATAAGAGGGATTGCTGTTGTTAGCTAACTTTGAGTATTAAAATGGATGACTGATAGGACTTAAGGAGCCCTGGTGACACAGAGTTAAGTGCTAGGCTCCTACCTAACCCAAAGATTGGCAGTTCGAACCCACCCAAAGGCTCCGTGGGAGAAAGAGCTGTCATTCTGCTCCTATAGAGATTACAGCCAAGACAACCCTATGGGGCAGTTCTACTCTGTCACATGGGTTCGCTATGAGTCGAAAATTGACTGGATGGCACCAAACAACAACAACACTTATAGGATTTGGGCTTGTGATAGGATGTTCTCAAGGATATCCCTGTTGAAAAGATAGCCTTTACAGCAAATTATGCTGGAACAATTGGGTATTTGCATGCAAAACAACAAATGAACTTTCACACTTACCTCACACTATTCACAGAAATTAACTCAAAAGTGATTATCAGTCTAAAAATAAGAGCTACAACTGTAAAATTTCTTGAAGGAAACACAAGATAAAATTTTTGTGATATTATGTTGAACAATGATTTTGTAAAACAGGCAAAAAACAGCACCTATCAAAACTTGGCTGATTTCTTTTAGTAATTATACCTTTCTTTCTAATTTAAAAATTAAAATTATGAAATACATATGTTGTTGTTTAAATTGTGTCCCCCCCCCCCCAATATGTGTTGTCACTACTAACCCCTATGCCTGGGGTTATAATTCCATCTGGGAATGGATTTTCTTTGTTATGTTAATAAAGTAGTATTAGTGTAGAGTATATTTTAAGTCAATCTCTTTTGAGATATAAAAGGAGTAGATTAAGGAAGCAGAGATGGGGAAGACAGATGCCATACCACATGGAGATCAACAAAAAACAGAAGCTGAAAAGAGACAAGGACCTTCCCTAGAGTGGGCACACAGAGACAGCCTTCCCCTAGAGATACCACTCTGAACTGAGACTTCTAACCCCCTAAACAGTGAGAAAACAATTTTCTGCTTGTTAAACCACCCACTTGTGATATATCTGTTGTAGCAGCACTAGATAACTAAGACAGCATATATAAAAGAAAGCTATATAGATGAGAGAAGTAATATTTAACCTTTAAAAGTTAGGAATACAAAAATATGTTTATTATTATATATAACACACATATATATATGCAAGTATATTTATACATATATGTATATGTATAATATGAATCATCCCCCACATGTCTGTCAGTTTGTCGTACTGTGGGTGCAGCATGTTGCTGTGATGCTGGAAGCTATGTCACAGTATTCAAATACCAGCAGGTCACCCATGGTGGACAGGCTTCAGCTGAGCTTCCAGACTAAGACAGACTAGGAAGAAGGACCCAGCAGTGTACTTCTGAAAACATTTAGTGGTGAAAACCTTATGAATAGAAGCAGAATATTCATATAATGCCAGAAGATGAGCCCTTCAGGTTGGAGGACACTCAACAGAGGACTGGGGAAGAGCTGTCTCCTCAAATTAGAGTGACCTTAATGACGTGGATGGAGTCAAGCTTTTGGGACTTCATTTGCTGATGTGGCACCACTCAAAATGAGAAGAAACAGCTGCAAGCATCCATTAATAATCAGAATGTGGAATGTATGAAGTATGAATCTAAGAAAATTGGAAGTCATCAAAAATGAAATGGAATGCATAAATATTGATATCCTAGGAATGAGCCAGCTGAAATGGACTGGTATTAGCCATTTTGAATCAGACAGTCATATGGTCTACTATGCCAGGAACGGTAACTTGAAGAGGAATGGCGTTGCATTCATCGTCAAAAAGAACATTTCAAGATCTGTCCTGAAGTAAAACACTGTCAGTGGTAGGATAATATCTGTACACCTACAAGGAAGACCAGTTAATATGACTATTATTCAAATTTATGCACCAACTACTAAAGCCAAAGATGAAGAAATTGAAGATTTTTACCAACTTCTGCAGTCTGAAATTGATCGAACATGTACTCAGGATGTGTTTATAATTACTGGAGACTGGAATGTGAACGTTGGAAACAAAGGGGAAGGATCGGTAGTTGGATAGTATGGCCTTGGTGATAGAAATGATGTTGGAGATGGCATGATGGAATTTTGCTAGACCAATGACTTCTTAACTGCAAATACCTTTTTTCACCAACATAAATGACAGCTATACACATGGACCTCGCCAGACGGACTACACAGGAATCAAATCAACTAAATCTGTGAGAAGAAATGATGGAAAAGCTCAATATTACCAGTCAGAACAAAGCGAGGGACCAACCGCAGAACAGAGCATCAATTGCTCATATGCAAGTTCAAGATGAAACTGAAGAAAATCAGAACACGTCAACTAGAGCCAAAGTACAACCTTGAGTATATCCCACCTGAATTTAGAGACCATCTCAAGAACAGATTTGACACATTAAACACTAATGACTGAAGACCAGACGACTTGTGGAATGACATCAAGGACATCATACATGAAGAAAGCAAGAGATCATTAAAAAGGCAGGAAAGAAAGAAAAGACCAAAACGGATGTCAGAAGAGATTCTGAAACTTGCTCTTGATTGTCGAGTAGCTAAAGCGAAACGAAGAAATGATGAAGTTAAAGTTGAACAGAAGAATTCAAAGGGAGGCTCGAGAAGACAAAGTAAAGTATTATAATGACGTGTGCAAGGACCTGGAGATGGAAAACCAAAAGAGAACACGCTCGACGTTTCTCAAGCTGAAAGAACTGAAGAAAAAATTCAAGCCTCGAGTTGCAATATTGAAGGATTCTATGGGGAAAATATTAAACGACTCAGGAAGCATCAAAAGAAAATGGAAGGAATACACAGAGTCACTATATCAAAAAGAATTGGTCAACACACAACTATTTCAGGAGGTACCATGTGAGCAGGAACCAATGGTACTGAAGGAAGAAGTCCAAGCTGTACTGAAGGCATTGGTGAAAAACAGGGCTTCAGGAACCGACAGAATACCAACAGAGATGTTTCAACAAATGGATGCAGCGCTGGAAGTACTCACTTGCCTATGCCAAGAAAGTTGGAAGACAGCTACCTCACCAACCGACTGGAAGAGATCTATATTTATGCTTATTCCCAAAAAGGTGATCTCACCAAATGCAGAAATTATTGAACAATATCACTAATATCACACACAAGTAAGATTTTGCTGAAGACCATTCAAAAGCAGCTGCAGCAGTATATAAACAGAGAACTGCCAGAAATTCAAGCCAATTCAGAAGAGGATGCAGAACAAGGGATATCATTGCTGGTGTCAGATGGATTCTGGCTGAAAGCAGAGAATACCAAAAAGATGTTTACTTGTGTTTTATTGACTATGCAAAGGCATTCAACTGTGTGGATCATAACAAATTATGGATAACATTGTGAAGAATGGAAGTTCCAGAACACTTAACTGTGCTCACGAGGAACCTGTATATAGATCAAGAGACAGTTGTTAGAACAGAACAAGTGGATTCTGTGTGGTTTAAAGTCAGGAAAGTCATGGTTGTATCCTTTCACCATACCTATTAATCTGTATGCTGAGCAAATAAGCTGAGAAGCTGGACTCTATGAAGAACATAGTATCACGATTGGAGGAAGATTCATTAACAACTTAGATTATGCAGATGACACAACCTTGCCTGCTGAAAGTGAAGAGGATTTGAAGCACTTACTGATGAAGATCAAAGACCACAGCCTTCAGTATGAATTACACCTCAACATAAAGGAAACAAAAGCTGTTACAACTGGACCAGTAAGCAATATCATGATAAACGAGAAAAAGATTGAAGGTGTCAAAAATGTCATTTTACTTGGATCCACGATCAACACCCATGGAAGCAGCAGTCATGAAATCAAAAGATGCATTGCATTGGGCAAATCTGTTGCAAAAGACCTCTTTAAAGTGTTGAAAAGCAAAGATTTCACCTTGAAGACTAAGGTGTACCAGACCCAAGCCATGGTGTTTTCAATCGCCTCGTATGCATGCAAAAGCTGGATGATGAATAAGGAAGACCAAAGAAGAATTGACGTCTTTGAATTGTGGTGATGGAGAAGAATATTGAATATACTGTGGACTGCCAAAAGAATGAACAAATCTTGTAAGAAGTACAACCAGAATGCTCTTTAGAAGCAAGGATGGTGAGACTGCATCTCACATACTTTGAACATGTTGTCAGGAGGGGTCACTCCCTGGAGAAGGACATCATGCTTGATAAAGTAGAGGATCAGCGAAAAAGAGGAAGCCTTTCAATGAGATGGACTGACACATTGGCTGCAACAACGGGCTTAAGCATAAAGACTGTGAGGATGGCGCAGGACAGGGCAATGTTTAGTTCTGTTGTACATAGGGTCGTTGTAAGTCGGAACCTACTTGATGGCACCTAACAACAACAACAACAATATGGATTATGGAGTAAAGCGGTTCAGCGCTTGACTATTAGCCAAAAGTTTGATGGTTCAAACACACACAAAGGTGCTTCAGAAGACAGGCCAGATGAGTTGCTTGCGAAAGTTCACAGCCTTGAAAACCCTATGGAGAGCTGTTCTACTCTGAGGCACATGGGGTCATCATGAGTCAGAGCTGACTTGATGGCAACTGTTTTTTTTTTTTTTTTTTTTTTAATCTACCTAAATAATTCACTTTTTTCCAAAGAAAATACTAATTTTTTAATACTAAAATATATTTTTGCCCCATGATGTCCAATCACTAGTTTTTAATTGTGCATATATATTCCTATTATTGCTCTCATTGACCTGCAGAACATTTCTCTCCTTATAGGATGTGAGTGGGGATGAGGAAATTGAAAGAGGCCTGGTCTAATCATCAATCTCTCAGCAAACAAATATATTGACAGTGGCAGAGTTTTTATCTCTGGAATTCCTTTAGCAGGACGCCCCTGTTTTTAGGATAGCCCTGGTGGCACAGTGGTTAAGAGCTACAGCTGCTAACCGAAAGTTTGGCAGTTTGAATCCACCATCTGCTCCTTGGAAACCCTATGGGGGCAGTTCTACTCTGTCCTATAGGGTCAGAATGAGTCGGAATTGACTGGACAGCAATGTTTTTTTTTGTTTTTGGCTTATGGTAAACAAACTTAGAGTCTATGAATTTAATCAGCAAGTCTCCTTGAAAAAATGTCATGTAAGTTATATAACTACATGTGTATGAAATGAAGATCTTTCATGAACTGAAATGTCCCCTTTCACATGAAGTGACTGCACACCTTATTAGAGACCTTGTCTTTGAACCCAGGCCAGAGAGCATCTGTGGGATGTGAGAAGAACAAGCCCAGGAAGCCACACTCAATGTCCCAGGCCTCCTGTGTTGCCTGTACCTTTTCATTCCTGGTTTCTTGGAAATTTTAGTAAGGCTTAATGCTGGAATTTACAGGATCTGATTGGACAATCTAATCCTTTGTGTTAGTGAACACACAGACACACAAAACTCTGGTCCCTCCAATTCTCTGTTTCTTTTTCTTTTCTGTTGGTGAACTTCAGTTGTCTTTCATAGAAAAGAGGGTTGTTGTTAGGTGCTGTCAAGTCTGTTCTGATTCCTAGCGACCTGTGAACAACAGAACGAAACACTGCCAGGTCTGCGCCATCCTCACAATTGTTTCTATGTTTGAGCCCAATGTTACTCAGAGAGTAAGTTATATAACTTACATGACATTTTTTCAAGGAGACTTGCTGATTAAATTCATAGACTCTAAGTTTGTTTACCATAAGCCAAAAACAAAAAAAAAACATTGCTGTCCAGTCAATTCCGACTCATTCTGACCCTATAGGACAGAGTAGAACTGCCCCCATAGGGTTTCCAAGGAGCAGCTGGTGGATTCAAACTGCCAATGTTACTCATATTTTCCCTAAATCCAAGTTAATAGCTCTTTGCTGTGTTTTTTTTTTTTTTTTTTT
>NW_004444182.1:1544389-1577934 GCF_000243295.1 Trichechus manatus latirostris
TTTATCTCTTCATTTGATGTTCTAGGGTTTCAGGATTGTTGATTCTCTGTTTGGCTTAGTTTTTCGGATCTTTGTTGTGGAGGGACGGCGTGGTGTTTCTGCCTAGAGCGCCATCTTGCCGGCTGCTGTGTTTTTATAGCAAATCTTCATTGTTGAATTATCGTTACATGGTTCAGAGACAAATAGGCAACTCCCTGGTTACTTTATTTCCAGTTGCTAGTAGAGAAATGTGCATTTGTTCTAAGTTATTCTCATTTAGTTTGATTATGAACAGCAGGCTGAACTAAAAATTAGCCAGGAAAGATTTATTTTTATTAACAAATGCACTAATTTCTAAGACTATTAAGCAAAGTATCAGCCCAATGACAAATATGATATTACACGTCTGTCAGATAGTCCGCATCTTCTCAATATTCTAAACATTTTTATACATGATAATTTGTTTATACAGTTTTATATTTCACCATATTTCAGACGCTGTTTAAGTGGCAAAATAAAAATGGATTAATTAGAATCTGGCTTCAGGCCAGGACCAAACCCATCAAAATCTAAATTTCCAAAGGTTTGGTGTTGTGAGTTGCCAAAGTTGATTCTGATTCATGGAGACCTCACGTATATCAGAGTAGAACTCTACACCATGCGTGTATTTTTCAGAAGTAGATTGCTAGGCCTATCTTCTGAGACATCTCTGGGTAGATTCACACTGCTAAACTTTCGGCCAGTGGTCAAGTGCTTAACCAGTTATCTGTGCCACCCAGGGACTCCTTCCAAAAGTTTAGAGAAGAAAATATATAAAAATGAGAAATCATGGATAAGCATATAGTTTCCAAATAGAGTCAAACGTATTAGAATGTGACCTGAAGCAGGTTTGTTACATGAAAAATGAGCATTACCAAATGCAAAACCACAATAACAACAACAACAATAATTCTGTCAGAATAAGAATCATTACTGAGTCCATTATACTCTGGCACAGTCAGTCATATTTTTAAAATTGGCGAGGGAGTGTGCTTTTAGTCATGCATAAATTTTCTAAGTGCATAATACTAAGGACAATACTCTAATATTCTAAAAATCATTATTATCACTAGAAAGAATATGTCAATAAATTGAAATGAACAAACAATAAATCTGGGAGAATATTCATATAAAACATTATTTTAATGTCTTTATGTTATAATTATAGATTCAAGGAAATCATTCCCTTTACTATTCAAATATAAATGAAAACAACTTAAGCATTTGAATACATATTTTTAAATTGTCTTGATGATCAGGTTTTCTTCAACAATAAATTCTGTTGATTGATTATTTAATGGAAATGATTCCTAACATATTTACTTTGATAACTAACATTAGATTGCGAAAGAGAGGGAGTGATTTTTTTCCAACACAAATTTGCAGGATAAATAATATTTTATGAATGCTGGCTTTGTCTTATAAACTATGGCATGAACTTCTGAACATCTGGTGGAACTTGCCAAATTGGGTTGGTTTATAACTTTTAAATAAAACCTCAATATTTAACTGTATCATTTTAACTATCATAATAAAGTCAAAGGTTAATTAATAACTTGCCAAATTAACCCCTCTCTATTGATAACAACTTAAATAATATTTATCAAACAGTGGCTTATAACTTCAGCTGAAAATTATTTTCTGAAACCAGCTCATTTATTTTGCACATGAAATAACTGAAGTAGCACATCAAGGACTTTTCCATTATTAATAAGCAAACAGTTTTTAGAATTGTAACTTGAATATATTTTTAAAAATAACTATTCTTTGTGAAGTCTTAAAGCAGTTCTCATGTGACTTGTTTCTTTCAGTTTTCTAGTATTTAATGCCATGATTCATGCTTAGTTGAGCTAGACTTCTCATTCCCAAAGTTTGAATAGGTTGTTATTGAATATATGAGAGACCACAGAAATGTCTGGATAAATGCTTTTTTGAGGCTGATGTTATGAAAAGAAGTAATAAAAACAAATATTTACAGGACAATGTGTAAAACCAAATTTCAAAACAGCAATGTTAATCTCTTTAACCAACTCTTATAAACCATCTAACCAATTTTTATTAAATTCAAACAGAGAAAAAACTTATCAGTAAAGATGCAGCCCTCTAAAATTTTAATAAATTTTCCGTACATATATATTCTCATTGAATTGTAGCTGAATAATTCCCTTCCCATGCCATCTCAAAGTAATTTAAAAATATCAATTTGGTGAAGAATTAACACTGAATATTTTACTATTGGCATAACTGAGCTCTCTTTAGAGCGTTCTATATGTTTATTATTACTCATCTTTATTTTTCACTTAGTGTATACATTTTATAAATCTCTTGTCAATAAAGTCAAGCAAATTTGCTTTTTAAAATCAGCAATGTTACTGGAATATATGGAGTGGATGGCATTATTATTTAAATAATCCTTTTGGGATGGGGAAGTTAAACTTTTATCAAAAAGACAAAGAGTAAAATGTAAAATTCACAAACTTATACTTTGAATAACAATTTCTGTCTCCTTCCTGACTTAGAGATAATAAAAATAGAAGGGGAAAATGATACTAGAAAAAATAGAAAGCTCACTTCTTTTGATGGCAATATAAAACATTATTCTCACTATATTATACAAACATTTGGTTAATTTTCTTTTCAAGCTAGTTTAGATTATGGCATTTTCAATATTGCTTTAGTTGAGACTATTTTTATGAATTGCATCAATGCTTATTAAGTTGGAATCTCTGTTTACATACAGATTTTTAATTTGTCAAAATTCAGCAAGTTTTATATTTGGTACTATTTGAATAAATATCTTAATTTCTCAGTTTGAGCATGAGAACAATACTCAGTAACCACTGAATTAATTATACTTGTCGTGTGCTGTGGAGTTGATTCCAACTCATAGTGACCCTGTGTGACAGAACAGAGCTACCCCATGGAATTTCCTAGGCTGTAATATTTATGGAAGCAGATCACCAGGTCTTTTTCCCACAGAAATCCTCTGGCGGATTCTAACTGCCCACCATTTGGTTAGCAGTGGAGTGCTTAACCATTGTGCTACCTGGGCTCCTTAATTATACTTAGAAGTATAATTTTAAAATTTAGTAAACTAGAAGTTCTGTAAGTTTCAGTAGACTTCTAAACTAAACATTAATCATAAAAAAATAGAGGGGTAAGAAGTATCTTTCCTCAATATTGGCACCTGGGGGATTTCTCTCTCTCTCTTTTTTTTAAATTATACTTTAGGTGAAAGTTTACAGCTCAAGTTAATGTCTCATACAAAAAATTTATACACTTATTGTTATGTGATGCTAGTTGCAGTCCCTATACTGTGATAACACACACCCCCTTTCCACCCTGGGTTTCCCACGTCCCCCCAACCAGCTCCTGTCCCTTCCTGCCTTCTCACGCTGCCTCTGGACAGGAGCCGCCCATTTGGTCTGATGTATCTGCTTGAACTAAGAAGCATGTCTCTCTCTCTTATTAGCTGTGTAACATTGAGCACACATTTTACTTTTGTGGTCCTCATTTTTATCCTCAGTAGAGTTGGAGGATGTATTAAGTTATTTTAAGTTACTTTCCAACTCTAATGTTTGTGGGCCTGAAATAAAAATAGACAGTGTTTGCCCTTTGCTTCATCCAAGCCTAATCTGCATTTTTAAAAGCCTTGCATTCCTGAAAGTATAAATTATTGACACATACTTAAAGCTTTGAACCTTGAGATAAACCACATCCTGTTTTTAAATTTTGATTCTTCTTGGTTTTTTGTTTCTGTCTTTATAAAAGAAGACCCCATATAATATTATTCTGTTAGCCATTTCTTCAGAGAACATGTTCTCTTGTAAGCGCTGTAATCTACAGAACAAACAGAAACATACAAATGTCCTCAGTGCATAAACATGTTCTCAGATTATTAATTTTTTTCCTCTTTTTTAGAGATCTCACCAAGAGCCACCACTGTAAACAGTTCAACTGCACATTGCCTGGGAGAACACAGCTTGAACCCTTGAGCCCAGGCCATGTCCCTTGGCACCTGGGGTGAGTGTTACCAGGTGGTTTTGGTCTCTGCTCACTGTGTCTGCTTCAGTTCCCAAACAACTGATGGCATAGTTTATTTGTGATTTGCAGCCCGTCTCTTTTATTTTTCTTTTAATGGTTGTTTAATCTCCCCACTAAGTGACAACAAGGACTGAGAAGTTGTTATGTGTTCTTTTTTGGTGTAGTCTGTTTGCAGGATTCTGGGGAATCTTGGGAGACTTGAGCACATGTCTCTGTATATATGGGATACAGACTACAGTTTACTAGGTGCAGTTCATTCTCAAATGCAAGATGGAGGAGCAACCCTTTGTCTAAGGGTGGTTGTTGTTAGCTGCTGTCATAGAATAATGATATTCTTATTAGTCTATAGACAAATTCAATACATTGTCTTGTCTGTGTCAGTCTTTTGCTCCGGGATCATTTTGTTTTGTTTTGTTTCACACACAGGGTTGTTGGCGTATGTCTTGGTGTTTGTATCTGCTTTTGTTTGGTGTCCAAATTGGATGATCTGCTGCTTTGAGCTCTTTGTGTGTCTGTGATAAATCCCCTCCTCCCTTCTCCAGAGGAGGTTTAATTGCCTTTTACATGGTCTGTTTGCAGTTATAACCCGTTGTGATATGCCAGGAGTGGGGGACTCTCCTAGAGATGTACTTCATCAAAGGGATCCATGGTCTGTAGGTGCTATGTTGTTTGTTGTTAGGTGCCATTGAATCGATTTTCTACTCATAGTGACCCCGTGTGACGGAGTAGAACTGCCTCATAGGGTTTTCCTAGCTATAATCTTTACAGGAGCAGCTAGCCAGTTCTTTCTCCACCAGGTGAGTTTGAACTATCAACCTTTTGGTTAGCAGCCGAGTGCTTAATTGTTGCACCACCAGGGTTCCTTTGTAGGAGGTATAGGAGTATCTAACTCAAACAAACTCATCTACTATAAATGTCTATAAAGCTTAAGTAAACTAAGATTGGTTTTGCATGGGCTAGTGACCAGGGAGCTCTGAAGATCATGTGGGCTTGAGATTCTTAGGCAACGATTTTGTGAATGAACCTGAATGTGTGTGTGTATGTTAATCTTGAATGGAAAATAAGGTGAACACACAACAAGGAGATATATTGGCTTCTGTGTTCTTTAGAGCGTCATAGGTTTAATTACTACACAAAAATCTGAAGTGTTCTAAGGGCAATGCCTCTTCCTTTTTATGCTTGAACGAAATAGGGAAGTCCTATAGAGATAACAAAAGAGTCAAGTCAAGATGTGAGAGGAAGGAGGAAGATTCTGGGAAAATGGGAGCACTAGGAGCATAGACATTGCATCTCTTGAATGTCCTTTATAAAGAGAGAGCAGCCAGAGAGCTCAACCAAAAACCGTGGACACTAATAAATGTTTATTTAAATCTGAAGTAAGAGAACACAAGAGCTACCAGAGGAAAAAAATAAATTGAATTAAAAAGGTTTTGTGCACGCATTACCTGTAAGAAATACTTTTCTCGAAAATACTGCCAGAAGACTCGCAAGAAGAGTCAAGCTGGGATGGCAATAACTAATTGCTAGATAAGAAATAAAAAAACATGCATTTGCCCATTGGGACAGAAGCTAGTAGTCATAACGATTGCACTAATAAATACTTGCAAAATTTGTTATTACCTAGTAAATAAACAAAGACCAATTATGTAAAGATCAAGTGTGTAGGATATTTCTAATGAAGGCAAATCATTGGACATTTTATTTCCCATTGGCATAATTTGGTTTAAAAAATTAAAAAGTGTCATTTGTCTTTTCTCTGATCACATCACAGTTTGGGATAATATAACAACATAATATTTTTTAAAGTCTTGGGGATTTTGTGTTTTTTACCTCCTCACGAACCAGCTAATTATTTTAACGCTTCTGTTTTTTCCTATATTGGTTTCATAGGTCAAATACATTGTCAGTATTATTTAATAACATTGAAATTTAAACATATGTATTCCAGTAAAATGAATTTTAATAACTGATATCTTTTAAAGGAACTGGTTCTTGCTAGCCTGAGACAGTGCTTCTGTGTATGTAATTTAGACTTACAAACTCTACCTATTCTGTCTGGGTACGATTTTTAAGTATAATGTCTCTGACAGTAGTGATTATGTTCCTCTGTAATATTAAACATTGTGTAAAAGATCCTTAATTCACTGAAAGATCTTGGACTATAATAAGCTTATGCAAATTAATGAGGACACTTTTGGTTACTTGAGTAATTTCTGAAGAGGTTAAGATTTATAAAATCAAATATCAATGTGAAAGTACTGATTGACTTACATATTATTGTCTATATACAAAATTATTTCCTCTTTGTAAGTCTCCAGTTAAATGATAAATTAGTATATGCTTTGTCTCACAATGGACAGATAGGATTAACACATGAAGTGTGAAAATAAAATTAAAAAATTGGAATGATATTTTCTTTTCACCTTGCAGTTGTTTGTGTATGTTTAAATATAGAAATATAAAGGTATTTTAAAATTTTTAAAGAAAGTTTATAAATTACAGCAACAAGAAAATCAATAAATCAATAGAAAATTTACCTCTGAGTATACCTTGTTAAGTACTTAACAAGACACAGCAGTTCCCTTCTCACCAGAAAGCTTCACCTCCTGAGCCTGTTATCCTTTTAGCTTTTGTGGTGATTCTTGGCATGTTATTAATACAGATTAAAAAATTATCCCTCAGAAAAAGCTACATTTTTAAACACTATGTCTTTTTATTTGCTCCTATCTATTATAAATACCACCACTCTGATTAATAATTTCTTGTCTGTAATTACCTATGATTTGAAGTAATTAGTTTTTGTAATAAGCAGCCGCCTCTGAAAACCTATTTTTGACATTGACTCTTTGAAATTCCGGCCCCAAATTCTGATATTGGCTGGGTTTCTTTAAACCTAAACTAGCTTCAGTGTTTACTAAATAGTAACTAGATGACGTAAAAGACCTGCTTCATTAATGTATAACTCAAAATATAAAATTCATGAGAAAAGAGGGATACTTGGAATAAAAAGAAATGGTCAGTGATCGATATATTTTTAATTATATCAACACTATAATAAAAGCTGTCCTCTTTCAAGCTCACAATAAATCAATGGGGGTCTTTGTTCTCACTTTCATCTGTGGCCTATGAAATATAGATGTAACAATTCTCATGACGTCTCAAATTCTCTTTCATTCTCAGTAGACTGTTAGTTGTCTTCATGAAATAAATGTTCTGATAGAGTCTGTAAAACATTTCTGGCCTCACCAAAGGATAAACACCATGGCTTAAGGAAGACACATTCTACAATCTGGGAGTTGGGGGTCTGGCCATGCTTTCTCAGACAGATTTTGGAATTGCTATTGGCCAGCGACTGCCAGCGCCGCCCATTCAGCCCCCTTATCATGGGGGCATTGGCAGCAATTGCCCTGATTCTATCTCACCACAGAAGCTGGCTGTGTGCAGGGCAGGAAGTTTGTAACTGTTAAATTCACAAGACCCTAAGTCAAGAGAAGGCACACCAAGGCACCACCTCTGGTAATGCCCTATGATAAAAATCATAAGATGCTGGATTCTGAGCTTTATACCTTGGCTGGAGGGAACACTAGTTGCCCTGGGATGAGATGAGTGTATTTTGTTCATGGAAGGGACTTGATGAATCAGGACCAAAGGTGAACTGCAGTGAATTGAGTGTGTTGCTAACCACAGTTTTGTTACCTCTTGTGTCCATGTCCTTTGATAGAATCATTCCACACTAACTCTGGGCTTTGGCTAATGTGAGGGTAGTAAGTGGCAAGTACAATTTGAAAAAGTGTTTTCGTATTTTCAATTTCTCTTTTGGACTCCTGCCTCTTCCATGAGAACATGTCTATGCTCTCTTTGCTGGAAAATTGGTGAGAGGTATGTGCACATATGGGACACCATTCTGCCAAAGCTATCCTAGAGTGGCCAGTTTCTGGCTGTCCAGGTGGCTGACTGTATACATAGGGGTGAGTGCAGAAAGGAGCAGCTGTGACCAGTCAGAATACTACAACTGCAGTTTTATAAGCTACTAAAGTTTGGAGTTACTTATTATGCAGCTAAAACTGACATATTGCATTTAGTAGAGATGTTTTGTTATATACAAAAAAAAATTACATTTACAAAGTGATACTAGTAAATATTGACAGGAAATGCAAATTCAGACTGGAATTATATTTGCAAACAATAGTGTTTTCACCATCTCAAATGCTGCTTTTTAAAAATTGACTTTTTCTGAAACAAGAAGAATTGGGACTGTTTTTCCAGTTTGATTCAATATTAAATAGTTTTATTGAGGATGAAATCAGTAATAACTAATTATTTACAAGTTTAAAAAATGTACAAGCTCTAAGAGTTGCATCAAAATATGGACTTGATAAATTATTTTGATCAAACCTGTATAATCAGATTTTTCTGAAATTGTAATTTTTAATATGCTTTCTACATTTACAATGGAAGTAAACATCCAAGTTGGAAGGCACTCAAAATATGACTGGGGGAGAGTTGCCTGCTCAAAGTAGAGTCCACCTTAAAGACATAGATGGGGTAAAGCTTTCAGGACCTTCATTTGTTGATATGGCATGACTCAAAATGAGAAGAAACAGCTGCAAACACCCATTAATAATCGGAATGTGGAATGTATGTCATATGAATCTAGGAAAATTGGAAGTTGTCAAAAATGAAATGAAAAACTTGAAGATCAGTATCCTAGGCATTAGTGAGCTTCATTGGACTGGTATTGGGCATTTTGAATCGACAATCACATCGTGTACTATGCCGGGAATGACAAATTGAAGAGGAACACTGGTGTTGCATTCATTGTCAAAAAGAACATTTCAAGATCTATCCTGAGTACAACACTGTCAGTGATAGGATAATATCCATATTACAGGGAAGACCAGTAAATATGATTATTATTGAAATTTGCACACCAACCACTAACTCAAAAGATGTATAAATTGAATATTTTTACCTACTTTTGCAGTCTGAAGTTGAACAAACATGCAATCAAGATGCATTGCTAATTACTGGTGATTGGAATACAAAAGTTGGAACCAAAGAAGAAGGTCAGAAATCAGAAAATATGGCCTTGGTGATAGAAACAATGCTGGAGATTGTAGTACAGAATTTTGCAAGACCAATGACCTATTCATTGTAAATACCTTGTTTAAACAACATAAAGGTGACTATGCACATGGACCTTACCAGATAGAATACACAGGAATAAAATTGACTACATATGTGGAAAGAGACGATAGACAAGCTCAATATTATCAGAGAGAGAAGGCCAGGGGCCGACTGCAGAACAGACCATTAACTGCTGATATGCAAGTTCAAGTTGAAGCTGAAGAAAATTAAGACAAGTTCATGACAGGCAAAGTAAAACCTAGAGTATATCCTACCTGAATTTAGAAATCATCTTAAGAATAGCTTTGACGCATTGAACACTAATGATCAAAGACCAGATGCGTTGTGGAATGACATCAAGGACATTATACGTGAAGAAAGCAAAAGACCGTTAAAAAGACAGGAAAGAAAGAAAAGACCAAAATGGATGTCAGAAGAGACTGAAACTTGCTCTTGAACATAGAGAAGCTAAAACGAAAGGATTATGGTGTTGGCAATGAATATTGAATATACCATGGACTGCCAGAAGAATGAACAAATCTTTCTTGGAGGAATCATAGCCAGAATGCTTACTCGACACAAGGACGGCAAGACTTCATCTCACATATTTTGGACATGTTATCGGGAGGGACCAGTCGCTGGAGAAAAAAATCATGCTTGGTAAAGTAGAGGGTCAGCGAAAAAGAGGAAGGCCTCAAGGAGATGGATTGACACAGTGGCTGCAACAATGGGCTCAAGCATAACAAAGATTGTGGGGATGTCGCAGGACTGGGCAGCGTTTCCCTCTGTTGTATATAGGGTTGCTATGAGTCAGAACTGACTCAATGGCACCTAACGACTAACAACGTATATATATATATATATATATATATGTATGTATGTATAAAACCAAAACCAAAAAACCTAACCCACTGCCGTCATGTTGATACTGACTCATAGCGACCCTATAGGACAGAGTAGAACTGCCCCGTGGGGTTTCCAAGGAGCATCTGGTGGATTTGAAAAGCCAACCTTACTCTTAACCACTATGCCACCAGGTTTTCCACATAGATATAAAATCGGACCCTGGTGGCGCAGTGGTTAAGAGTAAGGTTGGCAGTTTGAAACCACTGGCTCCTTGGAAACCCTATGAGGTAGTTCTACTCTGTCCTATAAGGTCAGTATGAGTCTGAATTGACTGGGCGGCAACGGGATTATTTTTTTATTTTTTTAATATGTATAACAAAAACAACCCCCAAAAATCCCAAACCCACTGCTGTGAGTCGACTCCGACTCATAGTGACTGTATAGGATAGGGTAGAACTGTTCCATAGGGTTTCCGAAGTTGTAAATCTTTATGGAAGCAGATTGCCACATCTTTCACGCTTGGAGTGCCTAGTGGGTTCAAACTGCTAACCTTTCAATTAGCAGCCGAGTACTTTAACCGCTGTGCTACCAGTGCTTGTATATATAGATATAGATGATACAGATTTAGATACATAGCTGGAGCCCTGGTGGCGCAGCGGTTAAAAGCTCGGCTGCTAACTAAAAGGTCCACAGTTTGAATCCACCAGCCGCTCCTCGGAAATCCTATTGGCCAGCTCTACTCTGTCTTACAGGGTCAGTATGTGTTGGAATCAACTTGAAGGCAACGGATTTGGTTTGGTTTTATATAGCTATATCTGCTATTCTCTGGAGAACTGATCCAGTAGTGATATTCCAAAAAAAAAGAAAAAAAAATGTTCATCTTCCCAGGAGCTCTCTCTCTCTATATATACTTATATAAAAACCCGTTGCCGTAGTATCAATTGTAACTCATAGCAACCTAATAGAACAGAATAGAACTGCCCCATAGCATTTCCAAGGTTGTAATCTCTACAGAAGCAGACTGTTTCGACCTTTTGGTTAGTAGCCAAGTGCTTAACCACTACACCACCAGGGCTGCATACACTCAGACACACCCACACACACATAAACATATATATGCCAAAATATTATATATATATATAAGATAATCTGATATTATATACACCATTTTTTGGAAGATGATGTATATAATAATATACTAGGCTTTTCAGAGAAATGATCTAAATGGTCACATTTGGAGGAAGCTATATTTGGTTGTTTTGCTTTTACTACATACATTTTCTTTCCTTTTTTTTTTATTATTGTATGTTAGATGAAGGTTTACAGAACAAACTAGCTTCTCATTAAACCATTAGTACCCATATTGTTTTGTGACATTGGTTATCAACTCCATGACAGGTCAACACGCTCCGTTCTCAACCTTGGGTTCCCTATTACCAGCTTTCCTGTCCCCTCCTGCGGTCTAGCCCTTGTCCCTGGGGTGGTGTGCCTTTTCAGTCTTGTATTGTTTTATGGGCTTGTCTAATCTTTGGTTGAAGGGTGAACCTCAGGAGTGACTTCATTACTGAGCTAAAAGGGTATCTGAGGGCCATATTCTTGGGGTTTCTCTAGTCTTTGTCAGGCCAGCAAGTCTGGTCTTTTTTTGTGAAATAGAATTTTGTTCTACCTTTTTCTCTAGCTCTGTCCAGGACCTTTGTTATATACATTTTCCCTGTGGATTATACACTTCATTCTACTCATAATGATTCCTATTATTTTTTTTTTGTATTCCATTCTGTCTTGAATTTCTACTTTCTCTGACAGTAACATCCCTGCTGCTTTCAACATGTTTACACTTATCTCCAGTATCTATCAGTCATTTGTATTCAACATTTCTGCATTATTTTCTTTTATAGGGTCCTCGAGCAGACACATTAAAGTAGTGAGCTGTGATTCATCACAATGGAAACCTAATTTGAGTGATTGTTTGACTGTCATTGACTCTAACTGGATATTGGAGAAAGAATTCATTTGGGGAGGTAGGGTTGATGTTTTTAGTTTTGAATACAGTATATTTGATGTAACTATGTGGGAGCCAACTGGTTGGAGATGTTCATATATCAAAATATGAACCTCTTAGGCAAAAGATGTTGCTATAAACCTGAGAGTCAAATCAGAAGTGAATAGATAGTAGTAAAAAGCACAGGAGATGAATAAGATTACCCAGCGGGAAGTGCACAGCAGAAACATAAGCTGAGTGGAGACAATATTCTGGAAAACTCATACATAGGAAGCAGAGATTGGATTATGGAACAGGAATAGTTTTCATGGTAGGATAAGAACTGGATTAAACTTTATAGCCATTCTGATGTAAATTGTTTACATCCATTAGCGTACAGCAGGCATTTCCAGTATCTGATAGTCATTTGCAAATGCTCAGCCTTTCTTTTCTTTTTTTAATCACAGTGAATGCTGTATGTCCGTCACTCTGCTCCTTGGAGTTACCGTCACAGACTCAGACTAGACGGGTGGTGAGGATTGCAGAGGTGGTGGTAATGGCAGCTGTCAGCTACAGAACAGAAGAGGGACAGGAACTGTCATGAGACTTGAGAACTTTATATATCACTAAAGACAGTTAATTTAGCAGCCATGACCAATGTAGGCAGCTGAATTTATTACACGCCTGTGCTCTTATAACGCTCCTGTTTCCTTCACCATGAGAATATAAGCTAACACTGATTTGAGCTTGCTTTCTCATGTAGTTCATTCAAACCACTTTCCCAATGGCACAGTTTGTTATTAAGATTGCAGTCCTGTTATTTAAAAATGAACATTGTCTAATGTATGCTCTTTCATGGAATGACACTACAGTTTCTTTATTTGTCAAAACACCTTAGCAAAGTAGAAGTTATAGGATTTTAGAACTGCATTCATGCCTTCCAGTTATGCCCTATGAAATACAGATGCAATGCTTCCCATGGCTTTTCAAATGCTCTTTCATTCTGGGGAGACTTAATTGTATGCTTAAATGATCACAGGTGAACATATAGGAGAATCAGGTGGCAGGAAAAAGCAAACTCTCAGCAGGCTCTTGTATTACTCAAAAATCAACCCCCTTCCTGAAAAAAATGAGTTAGATGCTAATTTGTTGAATTTTTATAATCTGGTTGTTTGTTATCCACAGCTGTTTCATTGAAATAAGGGAATCTGGAAATATAGGAATATATTCTGGTACGTGCATATATCAATTTGTTCTTTTTCTCTGAGAAATGTAATAAAATATTTGTCTTTGTAAAATAATTATTACATGTTATTAAATGAAGAAGCCCTGGTGGCACAGTGGTTAAAGCGATCTACTGCTAACCAAAAGGTTGGTGGTTCAAAACCACCAGCTGCTCCATGGGAAAAGGATGTGGCAGTCTGCTTCTGTAGAGATTTACAGCCTTGGAAACCCTATGGGGTCGCTATGAGTGGTAATCAACTCTACAGCAGTGGGTGGGTTATTAAATTGTTTTATTTTTTTAAAGTTATAACAACTACTACTACTATTATTAAATTTGTCACCTATGCAATCAAGTTTACCATTTTTCAATGTGACTGGAAGAAAACTTCATCCTACTATCATACATATGCATTATACTAGTAATACAATAAACTATATTATTTTATTCTTAACACATGAGTGGATATTAAATAATTAAATACATGGAAAAATATACTGTGTTCATGGATTGGAAGACTTGATATTGTAAAGATGGCAATACTCCCTGAACTGATCTACAGATTCATGAAAATCCCCCTCAAATTCCAACTGGACTATTTTTCAGAAACTGACAACTTGATCCTGAAATTCATATGGAAGTGCAACTGACCTAGAATAGCCAAAACAATCTTAAATACAAGAACCAAGTTGGAGGATTTCTTGGAGGATTACTACAAAACTACAGTAATCAAAACCGTGTCTACTTGAATTGGGGTAGACATATAGATCAATGCAATAGAATTGAGAGTCTAGAAGTAAACCCATAGTTGTGTTCAACTGGTTTTCAACAAGGGTGCCAAGACTGCTCAACAGGAAAAGAATAGTCTTTTCAGCAGAAGATCAACATGCAAAGAATGATATTAGACCTTTACCTCTCTCCACATGCAAAATTTAACTCCAAATGGAACAAACACCTAAATATAAAAGCTGATACTATAAAACTTTTAGAAGAAAACATAAGTATAAAATACTACAATCTTTGACATTGGATTTGGCAATTCTGGTCTCAGATATAATACCAAAAGCACAAGCAACCAAACAAAATATGGATAAATTGGATTTCATTACAATTAAAAACTTTTGTGCTTCAAAGGACACTATCAAGAAAAGACAACATACATAGATTCAATGCCATTGAGTTGATTCCAACCTATAGTGACACTATAGGACAGAATAGAACTGCCTCATGGGGCTTCCAAGGCTGTAGATGTTTACCGAAGAAGACTGCCACATCTTTCTCTCGAGGAGTGACTGGTGGGTTCAAACTGATGATCCTTTGGTTAGCAGCAGAGTACTTTAAACACAACATACGTAACGGGGGATAATATTTGCAAATTGTATATCTGATAAAGGTCTAATATCTAGAATATGTAAAGTACTCATATAATTCAACAATATAAAGACAAATAACCCAGTTAAAAATATGGAAATGGGCCTTTGGAGTAATACCTGAGACCAAAATTGCCTAATCAAATTTGAATAGATATTTCGCTGAAGAAGATATACAATATGTACATAAAAAGATGATCACCATCATTAATCATTAGGGAAATGCAAAGCAAAGCCACAAAGAGGTACCATTTCTCACCCACTGTAATGTCTATAACAGAACAGACTAACAATAATAAGTGTTTTAATAAATGTGCAAAAAAAGAATCCTAAATTGCTGATATATATATATGTGTATATATATATATATATTACTCATATGGTACATTTTTAATATATATTGTTCATTGTACGTCAATTATGCTTTAATGAAATTTTCCAAAATGTCATATGTTTACAATAACATTTAGCATATACTATTCTCCTGGAATACATATATACATACATTAACTCCTCTTGGGTATCTGTAGAATTTGATTCAAAATTGTCAGGTTAAATATCAAACTAGTATAAGAAGAAATGATTCACATGTATTGCTGTCTCTAATAGTCTTTCCTAGTACAATATGCATTTATTTAGTGCTTTGATTCACTTTTACTTACAGAGAGGTCAAGATAAATAAAGACGTTTTTCTTTATGTAAATTTTCTTTAATATAATTTCCTTTGTTGGTGTCTTGGTTTCCCTAGAAACTGTCATAATGAGGTAGTTTCTAAGAGAAAGAAAATAAAGGCATTCTTTTATATCTTCAAGAAAAGTAGTCTGTTATGAATATGAGTTTTAGTGACAAGTAAATTCAATATTTCTTCCTAGATTAACCTAGAATAATAAACCTAGAATATGTCGTCAATAACCCTAGGATTATTTTTGGGCTATAATGCTAATAGAAAGTGAGATTTTAAAACTTTGAAGATGAATGTTTATTCAATCATTATTGTTTATTTCATAGGAATGTGTTAAAAATTGGATTGATTTTACTTTGCTATATAAAAAAATAGTTGGTGATACAGAAATGTTGGTGTTATGGATTGAATTGTGTCCCTCAAAAAACGTGTGTTAACTTGGCTAGGCCATGATTCCCACCATTTGTCATCTGATGTGATTTTCCTATGTGTTGTGAATCTTACCTCTATGATGTTAATGAGGCAGGATTAGAAGAGGTTATGTTAAGAAAGCAGGACTCAATCTACAAGATTAGGTAGTATTTTGGAACAATCTCTTTTGAGTTATAAAAGAGAGAAGCTAGCAGAGAAAGGGGACCTCTTACCACCAAGAAAGCAGAGCTGGGAGCAGAACCCAGGGTCCCTGCACTGAGACCCTTCTAGATCAGGGGAAGACAGATGAAACAGATCTTCCCCCAGAACGGGCAGAGAGAGAAAGCATTCCCCTGGAACTGGCATCCTGAATTCGGACTTCTAGTCTCCTAAACCATGAGAGAATAAATTTCTGTTTGTTAAAGCCATCCATTTTTGGTATTTCTGTTATAGCAGCACTAGATAACTAAGACGGTTGGTAATTGTTTTCTTTTTAGAACTAATTATTTGCTTTTTATTATATCTTTTTTTATTGAGGTATACTATGTACAGTGAAATGGACAGGTACTATATAGTTCAATGAGTTTTTCTAACTGCATAAACCCATGTAACCCACACTCCTACCATGACAGAAAAGATTTCTGTTCCCCCAGAAATTTCCCTCATGACCTTCCCAATCAACCTTGTCTCTGTCCAGAGGCAACAACTTTCCTGATTTCTCTCACCAGAAATTAATTTTTCTTGGAGAACAGATTTATCTTTAATAACATCTTAATCATTTAATGCTAAAAAAATGCATTATCTTTTCATAAATCTTGTGAATTCCTGTCTTCTTTGTTTAGTGCCACCTATTTTACTATTGATTTCATCATATATACGTTAAGAAGTAGCAGAAACAATGGACAGATAAAATATAATTTAAATGTATAATTTATAATATCAACCTCTGAATTTAAGGATATGTAGAAAAATGATTGCAGATAGTTTAATTTGCTAAAAATAATTTAACATTAAGCTTAAGCATAGCCTGTAATTCTTTATGCCTGAGGAAGCAGGTGTTGTAATTTTGAAATATGATGACATCTGAAATTTGAAATTTTGGAAAAGTACAAGAAAAAAGACTGGGAAGGAAAAACAGTAACCTCATTTTCGAGTCATGGAAAAAAAAGGAAAGGAAAGCTAATGTATGAACAAATTCCATATTAATTTCCCACATTTATGAAAGAGGCAGAACTTTCAGATCTCCTTCAACTACATATGTATATGTTTTGTGTATCTGGAGACAATGGTCTTTACATAGTCTCATCCTTATTGTATAGCTCTGGACCAACTAGCTTTTTCCCATTGGATGTCAGATACCTAAACTTGAGACTCCCAAGGGGACAGATCCATCTCAGAACCTACTAAACTCTTGAAAATTTGGTAGGAAATTTCCATATATGGGGGAATATCTACAATAAACATATTCCCCTTGCTTCTATGATTTTTCTTTCACGTGTATCAACTACAGATAGATGATGTTACTTATTTATTTTATAATAATTATTAAATCAAGGATATATAATATAAAATATTATATAATTATAAAAATTATATTGTATTGTGTTATGTTACAGTATAGCATACGACACAACACTATGAGATGAGATATGAAACCTCAGAAGGAAAAACTTGCATATCCCCCATAGGTAATATAATTTGTCTTTCAAGGAGTCTCTATGGGGTGCAAACAGTTAATGCACCCAGGTGGTAACAGAAAGGTTGGAGGTTCAAATCTACTCAGAGTTGTCTCAAAAGAAAAGTTTGGTGATCTACTTCTGAAAAATCAGCCATTGAAAACCCTGTGGGGCATAGTCTTACTCTGACACACATGGGGTTACCAAGAGTTGAAACTGACTCAATGGTAACTGATAAAATTCGATTCAGATATTTTTTAAAGCCCAAAGTTATTTACATTATACACCTTTTAAGTTATGATCCATATGCATGTAAAGGGATCTTAATAGAGACGCTTTATCTCCCTGTTTTGATGGAGTTCTCAATGACGGAAAACAATGCACCAGGTGCTATGATGATGAACAGGTTTCAGTGGAGCTTCTAGACTACGAGGGATTTGGAAGAAAGGGCTGGCAGGCTACTTCTGAAAAGAAACTGAAACTCTGGGTGGACTCCTGTTCATTCTGATGGACTAGGAGGTGTGAGAGGTGCTGGATAGTAAGTAGGAGAGGAGGTGGAGATAGAAAATAAACTAGAAACCAACCTTCCTGGACCATATTCCCATTGCACTTATCCAAACCTGAAAGACACCCTAGGAGCGGATGGGGGCGAGGGTAGAGGAGGAAGAAAATGTTTTACAGAATTTTGGCCGTTATATTGAATTGGATGTTTAAATTACTAACTTTATTAACATTTTATATCAGACAACAAATGTTTATGGGGTAATTCCTATGTAATATGCACTGTTCTAGGGCGTCAGGGACACAGAAGTGAATGAAAAATAAAAATCTCTACTCCCCTGGAATTTTATTCTAGTTGAATAAGTGACACAAACAACTCTAAAGAAATATAAAGCAGAGCAAGGGAATAAGGATGGTATGAGGTTGCTATTTTACTCAGACTGGTGAAGAAATATTTCTCTTGCCAAGAACACAGATATTTGAGAAGAAACCCAAATGAAGTAAGACCTAAATAAATCAGAATGTTATGGTGACTGTAAGAGGCTGACTTTTATCATCTCTGAGTACCTGGAAAATCGATGGGACTTGTCCGGAGACTTCATTCAGGGCCAGGAAGAAACTGACAAAATGATTTTAACATTGAGTGTAGGGAAACAGTAAAGCTGTTTTCTACTTACAATTTTTGGAGCATAGCTTATTCAATAAAACATATGTTTAACACACATTTTATTATAATACAAGCTATTATCTTTTTAAATATAAAAGGTAAAAATTATTCTTCTGAGGTTTTTTATATTTTTATGACATATATGCAACAAGCGTAAAATATTTAGTGATCCATTTTGGACCAAGTTTGTGTTCATTTTATACATATACCTGTGTGTCTACAATGTGTTCAGAACTATGATGGCCACTAAGGTAAAAAGATATGCATGATTTGGTCCATGCCTTCAAGGAACTCATTCACAATAAGGAATACATTTAAAAGAAGAGTCTAGAGGCATTCATTTATTAGACAATTATTTTCTGAACACCAGGGATCCTAGAATAAGACCACGGCAAAATAGATGAGAAAGGTACAGCTTTATTCAGCACTAGCAGGAGGAGCAGTCTGGGAGTGAAATTGTCTTTACCTTCTGGGGCAACAGAGGCACTTAGGTTGTTAGTCAGAAAAACAGGACATAGAAATAGTGATGTAAGGTGGGAAGTCAGAGATTAGTTAAAAGCTCTCAGGTTTTGGAAAGAGGTAGTCTAAGGGTAAGCAATCAAGGAAAGGACATTCTGGGGGGAAATATATCCTGCAGTTTGGGGTCATCAAGAAAACTGGAGGTTTAGCTAGACGATTGCAGCTGTGCTATAAAAGTTTTGTGGGACGCTCTTAACCCTTTACGTGGCTACTGCATATAAAAAAAACTAAACCAGTTGTTGTCGAGTCAATTCTGACTCACAGCGACCCTATAGGACAGAGTAGAACTGCCCCACAGGGTTTCCAAGGAGCAGCTGGTGGATTCAAACTGCCAACCTTTGGGTTAGTAACCAAACGCTTAACCATTGTGCCACAAGGGCTCCTCATGACTACTATACTAGGGTATATTTAAACATAGTCCCTGCCTTCATGCGTCTTATAATGTAAAAATTAAACAAAAGTTGCATAAATGTTGCAATTATGAATCTGTATTCTAGAGCCAGACTGATCATTGAGGCTTTGTGTCTCAATTTTCTCATCTGTAAAATGGGTGATCGATCATTATAGTTCTTACCTCTTAATGTTGTTGTGAAGATACAATGTGCTAATCCTTGAGCCTTGAAATTATATATAGAATATAGTCAATTTTCACTAATATTACCTAGTATGATACAATTGAGGAAGCAATTTATAAGATAGTAATGAAATGACAAAATTTAATTATAGTAAAATAAACAACTTTTAATTTTGATAAGTGCTATAGTTGGAATGAGTCATGACAAAAAATTAATAAAATCCAGGAAGAAACGTTTTCTTCATGAACTTAAGGGAAGAGCATCTAAAATCTAGTTGACCTTGTCAGAGCAAAAACAACCAAGAACAACAGCAACCGCAACAATAACAACAATAGCAACCTCCACCCCTAAGCGCTGTAGGTTCCCTTTTCTTCCTTTTCTATACCAGCAAAAGCAAAACAGACTAACATGTTCATTGACACTCCTGTCACCATTCTCAAGAGGAAATCAACAGAGGTAACAGTGGGAAAATCACCACAAATTCCCTGCTCCAAGATGGGTCTCACTTAAGACAAAGTTGGCAGATAAGGAGGATCTCGTTGAGCGAAGAGTCAGATGAAGTGTGTATAAAAAACCCAGTGCCATTGAATTGATTGTGACTCATAGTGACCTTATAAGACAGAGTAGAACTGCCTCACAGAGTTTCCAAGGCTGTAAATCTTTAGGGAAGCGGACTGCCACATCCTTCTCCCATGGAACATCTGGTGAGTTTAAACCACAGACCTTTTGGTGAGCAGCCAAGCAATTCACTACTGCACCACCAGGTCTCCTTGAAGAGAATATACCAGGTAGACAAAACTGCAAGCCCTATCGTTTGGAGGCATGAAAAAATTGGGCGTGCCTAAAAAATGAAAACAAACCAGTTTTGTGGCTAACGTTCAGTGAAACAATGGAGAATAGAATACTATGGAGTGGGATGTCAGATGAGAACATTGAATTGTTTGAAGCACAGAATGAACACAGTAAGGTTGTGCTTTTAAAAGACTACTTTGGCTTTTGTGAGGAAGCAGAGTAGACCTGGACAAGTGGAGAAAATAGTAAGGAGGCCAGGAGATACTTACGTTAAGATAAAATGATGATTTAGACAAGGATGATCTCATGTACTAAATAAAAGTGTGAACTCTACATATGCTTGGGATGTACAAAGGGAGGAGGAGTTGCCAAAGGTTTAGATATTAGAGTTACGGCGGAAAGTTAAAATCAGTGGTTATAACCAGACTTCTCAACCAAGTATCAGGAAGGTGTGGATTATTGCTGCCTGAAGGGGTCTGGGAAAACTGGTAAATATAAGAATTATTTTAGATTTCTTTAGTTATAAATCTATGCTTACAGATATTTTTGTTGTGTTGTTGGATGCCATCAAGTAGATCCCAATTTAACAATTCCATGTGACACAGTAGAACTACTCCATAGGGTTTTCCTGGGTGTAATCATTACAAAAGCAGATCGCTAAGTCTTTCTCCAGCAGAGCTGCTGGGTGAGTTCAAACTTCCAACCTTTCTCTTAGCAGCCGGCTGCTTAACCATTGTGCCACCAAGGCTCCTACAGATATCTTACTAAGCAAAAAAAAAAACAGTTTTTCTGCTGTCCATATTTCACATGTTATCTCCTCTACTGCTTGACATTATCTCTAGATTTCAATGGTTATTTCATGTTGAATTCTTGGTGCTATTGCCTTTTGGCCTCCATTTTTTTGCTGCAAATGGCTTATGATCTCATTTCATGGTAGGGTATAAAGCACCTTGAAATGCTGGAGAGCAACACTTTGTGTAGAAGCAGTTCATTCTAAACACATTTCATTCTAAACATGACTTCACCCTCAACACATTTCCCTGATCCACTGACTTTCCGTAAGTTTTCAAAATTAACCCACTGATGGAACTAATTTGGATGTTATCATTCTAGACAGTAACTTTGTAAAATGGCTCCCCGTCTGCAGGTCAAAATTCATATTCTCACCATGAATGGCATCAATATTTGTGCTTTTATGCTCCCAGTTTTTCCCCATCTTATTCATCACTTGCCTATGCCATACCAAAGATTTGTCCTCTACAAGTTCTTTCAAGGGACAACTCAGAATCCTGATGATCATCCCGACCATGTGACACTCACTTATCTTTTCATGTACTTGCTCATGTCAGTGCCTTATTATTCCCTTAGTAAATATGCTATATTGAGTGCTGAAAAAAGCCAACATTTATAGTCCACTTATTCACTGTATTACACATTCCAGGATATGCTCAATAAAATGTTAGTGGATTAAATTAGAATTCAAATAAGTGAAAAAGAAATATTTTTATATAATAATAATCAAAGAAAAAGTATTATGCCTTCTAAAGTCATCCTAATATTATTTTCTGATGTTGTATTCATTTTAATATATCCTGATTTTTACTATAAATTGAAGGAAAGCCTATTCTAAGTTTTCCTTTAAATATTTTAATTTTTCTAACTTGAAGAAAAATTAAATTGTGTGTCATTTTATTTTAAGAACATGCATTATATATCTGCATATATTCATGTGTGAATTATATATTTCATATGTATATATATATTAATTTTTATATCTGTATTAATGTTTTTAAATGTTTTATACAATTTTTAATGTTAAATCCCACATGATCATTACATTCTAATTGAATGTGCTGTATAGTCAGAATCTCTTATGGAAGAGCATTCTAAAATATTATATTTTAAAAAAGTACAATAATCTTAAAAGAAAAAAAGGTATTTTCCATCATTATTATCTCATTTTCAGTGATTAAAACACTTTTTAAATCCCTATTTGAAAGAGACTAAGGCTTGCTCTCTTGGTAGGGGCCAGCCTGATCTTTCTGAGAACATCCATTGAGTAGATATCTGTATGGTATTCCTAGTATTGATGCATGATCATTAGGATTTCTATGATTAAGAAAGAAAGCTAACAGCATATTTTACTTCATATTTCTTCTCCCTTTATTCTCCTTTTATTCTATTAACATACATCTACACAAAAGTATTTACAAGTAAAATAAACTTGAATTAAAAATCTAAAATATTCAACTTTTTACAGGTATACAACTTACTGACAACACTCTAATTGGTTTTGCAACCCTACACTTAATCAATGAAATTTTTCTGTCACTATAAACTGAAACTCAGTACTCCATGAGCAGAAACACCCCCATCTCTCCCCTTCTTACTGTTGGTGACCCCTAATAAAATTTGGTCTCTATGTATTTGCCTTTACCTGTCTTTTGATACAAGTGAGGCCATACAGTATTTCTTTTGTGATTGACTTATTTCATTCAGCATGATGTCTTCAAGCTCCATCCATATTGTTGCATGTATTAAGACTTCATTTCTTCTATTTGCTGAGTAGTATTCCATTGGATGTATGTACCACATTTTGTTCATCCATTCATCTGTTGATGGGCATTTAGATTGTTTCTACCTTTTGACTATTATGAATAGTGCTGCAAAGAACATTGGTGTACAAGTCTCTGTCTGAGTCTCTACTTTCAATTCTTTTGGGCATATACCTAGGAATGGAAGACATATCTACAACAATGACAAAAAAATAAAATTAAAAAAATAGCTGCTGAGGCTGCTTATGTGAAACCAAGTACCTCATGGGATTTGGTTAGTTGGTTAGATTAGAAGATCAAATTAAAGATTGTAAAAAACAAACAAAGGAGAATAAACAAAAAAATTTCTATTCTGCTGAAGCTGGAGGTGATAAAGGAGGGAGGTCAAGCAAGAGTTTTTTTTTTTTTTTAAGCTTTTTTTTATTGTTGTAGTTAAATGAAGTTTACATTCAAGTTAGTCTCCCATACAAAATTTTATACATACATTGTTTCAAGTGAGAGTTTTACAAAGATGACTGTCAGATTTACAATTCTGAGTCCACCAGGTCTGCTTCTACAAAATTGCAACCAATCTCGAGTTCATCAGGACTGCCTATACAAAATGGCAGCCAGTCCCAGGTCCACAAGGACTGCCTATACAACATGACAGCCAGTTCCCAGTCCACCTGTATTTCCTACACAAAATAGAAGCCAGTTGTCTATTGTATAGACTTGCTATTTTCAACCCACTTCTGTCTTGCTCAGATAGAAAGTCTGACTGGCTTCTGGGCTTCTTTTAAGTACCCTTGAAGCACTGGCAGTGCTGGCCTTCTGTAATTGCTGTCTCATTTCAGTCCAGTGATACATTTTTCACTCTTTTGAAAGCTACTCCAAATCTGGTCTTCATGACTTCTGGAAAAGAGTGAAAGAAATTCTGATACCAGAAAGTAGAATTGCCTTTTCTCATAATACGATGCCCAGGTTCACAGCTGTGATTATTAATTTCAGAGAATTTTGAGATCCTTATTCAGCCTTCACAGCCCTGGTGGTGCAGTGGTTAAGAGCTCAGATGCTAACACAAAGGTTGGAAGTTCAAATCCACCATTCACTCCTCAGAAATCCTATGGGGCAGTTTTAATTTGTCCTATAGAGTCTCTATGAGTCGGAATCAACTCGATGGCAATGGGTTATTCAGTCTTCTTTCTCCAAGTTCAAAATACGTATGCCATGTAATTAAAAAATACTAGTTTCCTTTGTTTCAAGCAATTACTGTGTAAATCCAAGCAAATCTAGATTAAGATTGCAGTCCTTCCTATGCTTTTTGTCATTACTTATTAAAAAAAAAAAAAAAGAAAGGCTGGGTTTTATTTGTGCAGTGCTCAGCTGTTTGCTCTCTTGTTCTTTTCCTCTGGATCACTGCTGTTAAATGATGTTGGAAGTAATTACATCCCACTCTCTCTTTTGACCAGGGAGCAGTTTTCAGACTGAGAACATCTTGAAAAACATTCACTATTACCTAAAACTATGTCTCAGCGATACCCCCTGTGTAACAGTATTAGGCTATCTCCCTGTGCCTGGTGACAGCATCTGAGACTACCTGGTTAATCATTTCATACCTATTAATATTGACCACACAAAACAGTGTTCATATCCCATATTTCACACCCAAATTTCATCCCCTGAAATTCCTCCCAATCATATTACTTTGTCCCTACTCTAAATAGTGTTTACTGCTGGTGACATTCCTTTTACACCTAGCAATATACTTACAGGAATGTAGGTGTCTGTGCTAATGATATCCTAAGACCTCTGGAACAAGAATTGTCTTAAAGAGCAATATATTCCCTAGAGCTTAGCTATTTGCAAAGTACTTTTCACAGAGTATCCCTTAATACATTTTGAACTGAACTTAATTGTCCCAGGAAACATGATGTTTTTAATAATGCTTACCAGGAAATAAACTTTAGATGTGGGTTAATAAATGAAATGCCCAAGGCAGTGTTAATTTCTCCTTCCCTCAGGCCCTGTGCCAACTGTGTTCTTAATCACATTTTATTGTGCTTGCCTATTTATGAGTCTTTTTTCCCCTATGGACAATGAATTTCTAAGGACAGAGACTGTGGGTTTGCTTTCTTCCTTTCTTTCTTTCTCTCTCTTTCTGTCTTTACTCTACACTATTAGCAGAGTGCTTACAAAATTTAGTGTTTGTTGAGTATTTCTTTAATGAATGATTAGTTTGTATTTTAAGCATGAGGTTAAGTATGTAAGTTCTCACTGTGTGTCTCATCCAGCATACCTTTGTGTAAAATTGAGAGAGGAGTCAGACAGTAGTACAACCTATATTAATAAACAGAATGCATCTCTGTGTCTCTCTTCATCATGATAAACTGAAATGGTGAACTTGGCAAATAACAAATGGAAAAAGTGGCAGAATGCTTTATCTTTTGAGATTATGGATTCTAGAGACAACCATTGGAATATACTAGAAATCTTTTTTTTTTTTTTAATCTCCTCCCATCCACTTGGGTGTTTCTATGTCTTTCTAAGAAGAGATTTCTGTTAACACTCTTCATGACTTCATTCATGTAACCAACCAGTTGCTGTCTAGTCGATTCCAACTCATGATTGATACCATGTGAGTCTGAGAACTGTGCCCCACAGGGTTTTCAGTGGCTGATCTTTTGGAAGTAGACCTCCAAGCCTTTCTTCCAGGGTGCCTCTGGGTAGACTTGAGCTTCCAACTTTTGGTTAGCTGACTGTGTTAACTGCACCATCCAGGGACTACTTCATTCATATAACATAGAGTTTTTACAATTTCCAGTACAGGCTACCTATTATGTGAGGCACCGGGGAATTAGCTAGTTCACTAACACGAGAATGTTGTCCCCTGCTGTCATGGGGAACATAGGGCAGTGATAACCCCACATTACTGCAGTCCTACATATTATGTTAGGAGCTCTGGTGGTGCAGTAGTTAAGTGCTTGGCTGCTGACTAAAAAGTTGAAGGTTCGAACCCACAAGTGGCTCCGTGGGAGAAAAGACCTGGTGATCTGCTCCTGTAAAGATTACATCCTAGGAAACCCTGTGGGGCAGTTCTACTCTGTCGTATAGAGTCGTTATGAGTCCAGATCAACTCAATGGCACATAACAGCAACACAACATATGTTATCAAATATCATTTGATCAACAAAACAGTTATTTGAAGCAGGTAATAATCTCTCTATTTTTCAGATGAAGATACTAAGTCCAAAAGAGTTTCCATTGCTGGACCATGGCAAATACCCAGTTCCTCTGATTTGATTCCTAAACTGGTGGAGATTTTGCTTGTTTTGTTTGCTTTCATTACACAATGCAACTCTAGTTTGAGGGTTGTTTTTTCTTATAGGCTGTAACTTTGTGCCCTATAGTTTATCTAGTTTATATTATTAAGTAGGTACTTTCTTTCCAAATCTCCTTCTCTCCTTCAGTTGTATTCCGATTCCTTACCCTGATAGATATTTGAGGTATAGTAATGAGTAGAAAAAATATTGACTGAACATGAGGACTTTTTTTCCCTTAAATAGCCACATCATCGTATAATAAACTCACAGAAGGGACAAAGCAAATGTTGTCCAGGTATCATATTAATTAAAAATATAGTGGATTTCATTGCAATAGTGACTTCACTTATAAGAAAAAAAGAATGAATTTATGCCATAGGCGTGCAGCACTTCATATTATCCTCATTCAATCTTGTGCTCTTGTTATTGAAATTCTCATTCACTTCATGAGAACCCTGAGGTTACGGAGATCTTAAGTAGCTTACTAGCTATAACAAAGCTCGCAATAAGAATAACAATTCCTCAAACATTTCATATAGATGATATTTATTGAGTGGTTTTAAGATTCAAGCTGTATGTTTGCTTTATTCTACATTTTTTTACTCCACTTTACTTTATTAGCTAGCCAGGTATTATACAGAAACTGTCTTCTATATCCACTAAAGCGTATTTTCATCACACAAGGGTAGAACACATGTTGGGTAGGTAAATATTTCTTTTCATAAATCTCTGATACTCAAAAAGGGAAATAAAACATGTGGCCCAAATGATAGCGTCAAAGAACTCGTATATATCCAGGGAGCGGGTAACATTAGTGAGTGGATCTGCCCCTCCAGAAATGTGCAAAATATGCCTCAGTTCCACTGTACTAGTGAATAAGAAGTGCTATCAACAAATTTAATCAAAATGAGAATAATAACTAGATGAAGATATTGAGCAACTCTGCTCATCTTGAACTTGCCTCTACTTATTTTTACTGTTCCATTATCTTTTTGTAGTCAGCACTGGATCAATTCATAGTAAATCATTCTCAATCACAAAAAAATATTTTATACTTTGTCAAATGCATCTCACAACATTGTGACAAATACCCATAATTCTTTGAAAATTTCTGAGCAAAACAATCAATCAAGGAACTTTCCCTAGCATCTCTACCAACAAATTCTTTACATCTGTTCAGCGATGTTGACGTTAAGGCAGCTGCTATCCCAGATAGAAATAGCCTTTCTGTTTCTTTCTAGAACCTTCTTCAGAATTTACTTCCTCTCATTTCCATAGATTTTTAGCTACTTGTTCATCAGCTCTTTTGTAACTTGAATCAAAGTAAAAATAACCAAGTGTATTCTTTCGAATTCTATGTGTCTTTATCTGAGTCACATGGTGAGGGAAGAAAATCTCTTATCCTGATAGATTTCTTTGTTTCAGAATTCCCTAATAGGCAAAGAATGAAAAAATGTTAGAAAAGAAAAATAAATATCAAGAAATTGACTAACATACTCATCATATGCTTACACATTTTTTCCTACTTTCTTATTTTTTTATTTCCATTTTCCTCAGAGTCAAATTTTTCACAATGAAGATCAAATGCTACACTGAGACATTCTAGGGAGTGTGAACATAGTTCGCAATACCTGACAATTCTCGTTTTGAAAAGGACCTCTCATCCATCCCTCCTTACTTTGCATTCCACTGCCTGTACTCAGAGTTCCCTAAATCAAACACACTAATATTTCCGCATTTCCTTTCAGATAAAGTCTAAATGCCTTGAGATTGTATTCAAATACCTCTGACTTTGCATCAACCTGTATTACTGTTTAAAGCTATCCTTTACTCAAACTACAATTCTGTATTCTTGATCTTTCCCAACTCTGCATCTTTGCTTTGTTAGTCTTTCAAAATGGAACTGTCTTCTTTCTTCATCTCTTCATTTGCATATGTTTATTTCTTTGTACATGTGTTGTCCTTCTTTCCAGATTGCAAGCTCCTCGGCAGATGCCATGCCTTATTCATCTTCTTGTCTCCATAAGGCCTTTCACCCTAGTCTAGTAAGAACAATTGATTTGGTGCTGGGACTTTTGAAAAAATAAAATGGAGGGGAACACAAATTTTATAGGCCTCCCCCTAACTACATAATTCATTCTACATTAAGGTTAAATAATAGACTTCCATGTTAAAAGAAGGAAAACAAATTCTCCAGAGGTTTAAAAAAAAAATTATTTTAATCTCCCAAGCATTCCTTATCAATTAGAGTTAATTGTGACCATTTTTTTAGCATCTTGTACTGATTCTCTGAGTAGTTAGGATTACATCTAACCGTGAATAACAGAAATCCTGGCGATTCCACCAACTGATTAGGAGTGTTTTTTGTTTGTTTGTTTGTTTGCTTTTCTTCATGAAACTAGAAGTCTGTCAGTGGGCAAGGCTGAGTATATGGAGTTGTTCTTGGTCTTTTCCTCAAGATTGCAATATGCCTGCTGCAGCTGTGTGTTCATATTTTAGCAAGAAAAATGGAGAAAAACAAGAAAATTGTATGACACACATGTCACAAAAGAAAAAAAAAAGCCAGTGTTTCACAGTTGGCTTCCATTTATTTTTCATTATTGTAATCGTGAACATTCCAAATGAGCATCTCAAGCTACAAGGAAGGTTGGGAAAGATAAATTTTGAAAGAATACCAATTAAGACAAATATACAAAAGTCAAAGAGGGTCCTAGTGGTTATTAGAATCAAGTAAAGCAAGTGTATTGACTTTGAAGTATATATACTTTAAAAATAACTTTAAGCAATGTCTGAGAGTTTCAATTATCTGTTATTGATACAGCTACTAAAGAAGACTTCAAATATAGTCACTGTCTAGGAATTTCTTGAGTTACGTGGAAATTCAAAAGGAATTATTCTATATCAAGGTAAAGTTTCACGACCCAGCAATGATCTAGGTATTTCTACATATTTTAAGTAAGGAGTGAGATGTTTCACCTCAACATATCACATAAAGAAAAGTTACATTGAGGTACAGTGTTGTTATTATTTCTCTTAGGTCCTATATTTGAATAATATTGTGTGAAGTATCTGTTTTCCTGAATACGATCTTATTTTTCTATCACCCTGAAGTTTGGCATTGGAAAGTCTTTCATTTAATTAAGAAAATAAAGGAAAACACTCTACCACTAAGGATGTTATAAGAAATAAAGCTCAAGTATGTAAAGGTTATATGGAACATTTCTTACTGTTGTTAGACTGAAATAAAATGCTTTTGACTTCATGATGCCAGAATAAATTGTCATGGGGAGAATAATGCATACTGATTCAAACTGTGTGTCAGCAGTAACCACCCTGCTCAGAAATGACTGTGACCGCTGATGCATGCCCATACATATGTCAGGATGCAGAGTACAGACGAGGACTGAAATATAGTGGAGATATTTACGGCTGCTTTGGGTGCAATTTCCCATCTCATTTTAGTGCCGTCATGTGTGGAATTATGAAACAAGAGAGCTTTTTAAAATGCCAACCTATTTGGACTACATATAGGTCAATATTCAAAATATTCTCGGTTGGGAGTTAAAAGACATGATTTCTTCCTCGTAGTAAGTTGGAAATGCTTATTGTTTTTTATTTACTTTTTCACATTTTAATGTACTCTTATTTTAAACAATTTGAATGACATCTCATATCCACCCCTAATTCAACCTCATTGGTAGAAATAACTAGTTTAATAGTTTGTGACGTATTCTTCCAGCACATGTAGTGTACATAGACATGTGTGCATGATCACCCACAAAGGTATTTTGAGAGGGTAGGCATTTCTTTTTACATGAAATGAGCAACAGTATATGTAGTGTTCTGTGACTTGAAATTTCCAAGTAAAAATGTGTCTTAGCGATCTTTCCATTTTATTAATAATACTTTCCATAAATGAGTAATTTTTCATATATAAGCATATATCATTATTTATATAAATATCTCCTAAAAATGGATGTGATATCGACACAAGTTTATTTTACTACTTCAAACAATGACAAGGAGATAATCCAAAGATTACATGTATATAAGATATATATATCAACCAAAAAATAAAAAAAAAACACCAAACCCATTGCTATTGAGTCAATTCAGACCCATAGCGACCCTACAGGACAGAGTAGAACTTTTCCATAGGGTTTCTAAGGAGTGGCTGGTGGATTCAAACTGCCAACCTTTTGGTTAGCAGCCGACCTCTTAACCACTGGGCCATCAGGGCTCCAAGATATTTAGTATATACTCTACATAGTATATATATATGTGCATATATATATATATATATATATATATACTCTGTACACCTATATATAGTATACATACGTATACTGTGTGAATATATAAATATGTAGTTGTTCTTATTAGTTGCTGTCCAGTTGATTCTGACTCATGGTAACCTCATGTGTGCAGAGTAGAAATGCTCCATAGGATTTTCAAGGCTGTGACCTTTCGTAAACAGACCTCCAGTCTGGTCTACTAAGGTGCCTCTGGGTGGGTTTGAACAGTCAACCTTTTGATCAGTAGTTGAATGCTTAACCATTTGTGCCACTCAGGGACATATAAAATCTCCACACTCTCAAAATATTTTTGTGAGTGTATATGCGCATATGTCTATGACAGGTACAGGACAATGCTGGAAGAATATATCACTAACTATTAAGAGTAGTTATTTCTACCAATGAAGTTTAATTTTCCGTGTATATGCATGTATCAGTATTCCTGTAAGTGTCCCCTATAAACAATTCTGTATGCACACACACACAAACATACAAATGCTTGCATTTTGTCAGAAGAATGCTCAGAATTGTAACTATTACTCAAAGCATATGTATATTTTAGTATTTGATAAATGACAATAAATAGCCCTGTATAATTATTACATTAAATCTTAATGTAATGTAATGTAGCTGCCAAAAGAGTAAGAATAGACTTCCCACACACTCTAAATTTTCTGAATATTGCCAACCTTGTTAGTTACATAGAGATAATATAATCTCTAAATTTTACTTCAATTTTCAAAAAAATATGTACAATGTAGTTTACACATAAGCATTTAATAATAACTTGTTAAATATACAATCAGATATAACTGAAGATATATTTTTAAAAAATTAGAATATTGTATTTTTTAATTAACCCATGAAACAAATATTCACTGTATATTTCTTATGTTGTAGGCACAGTACTACGGGCTGTGAATAAAACAATGAAAAGACATGATCTTTAACTTCAAGGAGACCTTAGTATGGTGGAGAATAAAAAAGAATTAAACCAGTAGTCACTATACAGAGATCAGATGAAGGATTCATGGACTGTTAGGAGAATATCTACATCATGCAACTGGGAGGAGGAGGGGAGAGAATGAAGATCCAAAAGGGCATCTTAAAATTAGCATTGAATGTAGCAAAATGGCCTTACAATTACTCTAATAAATACATATGAGATGCTTGCAGTCATGTATAATATAGTTTTTATCATTGGAGGGTTTGATTCATTTTTAAATAGGTAAGAAATTGCATTAAATAAAGTTGCAATCAAATTATAACACAATTATTAAAAACATGTTCTATAATTGCAATAGTTTTGAGCAGCACAAAAATAAATAGGTAAAAATTACTGACATAAAAAGTCAGAAACTAGGTTTTTTTAATGCTTGAGAATTTTCTAAGTTGACAATGAAAAAGTGTATAGAACTAATTGGAAGATAAAGTGAAAGTATACATAAGTCAGTTGCAAAGAAGAATGTAAGTCTCAAAAACTTTAATAATCTATTTTACAGTTGTGAAAATATACCAAACCAAACCAAACTCATTGCCATTGAGTCTATTTTGACTCATAGTGACCCTAGTGGCACAGTGGTTGAGCTTGGTTGCTAACCAAAAGGTCCGTGGTTCGAACCCACTGGCTGCTCCATGGAGGAAAGATGTGGCAGTCTGCTTACCTAATGATTATAGCCTTGGAAACTCTACGGAGCAGTCCTACTTTGTCCTAAAGTGTTGCTATCAGTATTTAGTTATACAAAGGTCTTTAAGAGGTCATATTAGAACAAATAACATTTAGTAAAATGAAGGCACTTACTAGAACAAAAGCCTTCTTATTTGAAATCTTACCACACCCTTGTCAGCACCTACGCTTATAAATGCATCCCTAACTCTTATCATTGGATAAGGTGCCTCACACTCTGGATTCTTATAAATAAAAAAAAAAAAGAAAGAAATTCTAGGAATTAAGAGATGGGTACATGCTATTATATAAATTAACTAAGTGCATGCATTTTCCACTTTTTGAATATATTCAAATACATTTATAGTCTCAACTTTTCAAATCTTTAACAGTTAACTGTGCGAGGAGCAATACTGAAAGTCATTCATCCTGACATTTTGATAAAGGACTATGATATTTTACATCCTACTTAAACCAAGTTTTAAATAGGCAAGCAAATTCAGAAAGACGTTAGGGCCCATTTATTGTTCTGATAAATCATGACTGAAAAAGAAAACCATTTTTTCTTTAAATAGTTCTAAAAACTAAGCACAAACCAAATAGTGAGGCCTAAAATGACTTCACCTCTAACATCTATGGGCACATCTGCAATGCAGATAAAACAGTTGCATGAATAACTGGTGAAACACGGTTGGGAAGTCGATCAAATCATATAGTTTAGAACGCATGTGCTTGGCCCACATTTCTTTCCAGAGAAAATGACATTATTGGCAAGACATAGAATAATCTGTTTGTTTGCTCCTGATGGCCTTATACTAAACTGAACAAGAAATTATTTACATAAGGGATCTTGAGTTATTAGAATTTAGAAGGTTGAAATTACCTTAATTCAGACAATTTATTAAACAGGAGGTAAGGATCTCTGAAGGAGAAATACATTTGTATTTGAGATAACCTTCCACGATCTCAAAAAACAAATCTTCTAGAAACAGCATTTGAAACCTTGTTGTTGTTGTCTTTAGGTGACATCGAGTCGATTCGGTCTCATAGAGACCCTATGTCCTACAGCACGAAACACTGCCTGGTCCTGCACCATGCTCACAGTCATTGTTATGCCTGAGCCCATGTTGCAGCCACTGTGTCAATTGCATGATATGCATGCAAAAGCTGGACAATGAATAAGGAAGACAGAAGAAGAATTGACGCCTTTGAATTGAGGTGTTGGCGAAGAATATTGAATATACCATGGACTGCCAGAAGAACGAACAAATCTGTCTTGGAAGAAGTACAACCAGAATGCTC
>NW_004444182.1:1578034-1582636 GCF_000243295.1 Trichechus manatus latirostris
CAGTCCCTGGAGAAGGACATCATGCTTGGTGAAGTACAGGGTCAGTGAAAAAGAGGAAGACCCTCAAACAGATGGATTGACTCAGTGTTTGAAAACTTGAGGGATTTAATTTCTGTGACTATGACAGAACTTTGACTTGGGTTCCTCTCAAAATATTCTTTGAAGATAGAAATCTGAATTAATTAACTAGGTAAAAGTATGACTCAAGAAACGTTTGAATCAGCACCTATATTTTCCTCCAACTTCTGATTTCATGATTATTCTCCCTATATTTGAAAGATTCACCACTCTTAGTATTTCTTGGCAAGTTAGTCATCGCGCTTCTGTTTGATTTGGGTTTTATTTTCTCCTTCGAGGTGCATAAATCATACAGCTTATTAGTTAGAGAAGTCCTTTCATGTATTCAATCAACTCCCAGTTTGAAAGCTGTGAAAATGAATCAGATTGGCAGGCCCATGTCTAAAGACTTTCAAAAATGCTTTCCTGTAAGGAGGATAAGTTGAAAAGATGGTCATTTAGCAATGCTACCTTCAGAAAAGTCTGACTTACTGAAAAATGTGTGTCTTGGCAGTTTGGAAAATATGTGACAAATAGCCTGCCTTCATCAGAGATTTACCATATGTCTGCTGCCATGCTCAGAATTGGGAAACAGAAGATTGACGACATTACCAAGCCTTTTTTCATCATTAGAATATTAACAAATATTGCTCAAGGTGCCATTAAATAACTGTAATTGAAATCTATCTAATTTACAACACGCATACACTGAAAACTGAGAGCCACTGCTTGTGATGTTTGAGTCATTCAGGGAAATCTTCGAACTAAATAAAATAAAATAAATGTGTCACCAGGGCTCCATCAGAAATATAGTCCCTCTGAATTCATTTTACAATGAAAATAAGATATTTGTCTTTTACATTCTAGTTTTTTTAAATGAAGATTAATATCATAGAAGTTTAAATTTAGAAAACTTCTGTGGTAATCTAGCCTGAGTTTTGCACAAGCTCTGTACAGCCCTGAGGATTAGAACTAAGTGTGGAATAGAGGGCAGAAAAGAAAAATACAGACCTCTGCCTAGTTTTAACCAGAGAAGTCGTTCTTTCTATATAAGGTATTTCCCTGGCAAGATACCAACACACAAATTCTGAAAACCTGCATAGAGCTAGTCCAGTAGCTCTTAACCTGGCTATAGGTTGGGAACCCCTGGGAATATTTTTAAAAATACTCATACCTGGCTCTCCACCCCGGAGGTTCAAATTTGACTGGTCTTGGATGTGGCCCAAATATAGCAGGTTTTTTTCTGATGATTTAATTATATTTGTAATATGTAACCATAATTGAGAAATGATCTTATCTGAACTTCTTTATTTTTAAAATAGGATCAGAATGATTTGAAAATATAAATATAACACATATAATACACACAACACAACCTGTGTTCATACACGCACACAAAAATAAAGAAAAAAGGAGTTTAGAAAATAAAAACAAATTCAAACTTGACATTTTGTAAGCAGTAAAATGGGATTAGATAATGTAAGAGGTTTAGCCAGTTAGAAGTTCGACAGAAGCAGAATAAAATATACCAGATAGCCTCACTGGACAATCTCACATATTGTAATGAATGACAATCTCCTTTATACTAGGTTCTTTGTATTATCTCCTTGTCTTTCTCCTGAATAAACTCCTGGAACATAAGGCCTAATGGAAATGTTTATAATTTTTGTAATTACTGCAGTTCTGCCTTCAGCATAAAGAAGAATGGGGTGTGTTAGAGCAAAGAGGCCAGCCCCTTCTCCCAGACTGGGTACAGTCATGGCCTCCTTCTCAGGGGCAGAGTAGGCAAGAAGGTCAGGGTCCACTCATAGACATGGTCCTTGTTCGAGAAGTAGTGCTAAGCCTAGTTACTGCCCACGTTCTCACACATACAAGTAACACAGAGGAGGAGTCTTAGTCTCTAAGTTACTAGGACAAGAGGGGCCATGGTCCAGAGTTCCTGGGTGGTTAGGCTGATGTTTGGAATAGAGCATGGCTTCCCAAACTTTAATGTGAGTAAGAATAACAGGGAGATTTGTTACATGCTTGAGCTACTATTGACTCAGTAGTTCTGGGATTGAAGCTGCATTTCTGTATTTCTAACAAAATCCTAGGTGATGTCAATGCTACTGGATTGTGGATCACATTTTGGGAGAAAAATGGTTTCAGTGCAAGGCCAGGTCATGGAGTTGCAGCTCCCACGCAGATCTGGGTTCCAGCAGTGTTGCCTGTACAACGAGTTATGCATCCACACCTCCTAGTGCATTCCTTGCCATCATGTTCCAAGAAGGATCTTCACACGTTCATGTGCAATGCTTGACCAGTTTCTCCAGTACCATAGTGGCATTATGAGTGAGCACTAGGACATGATAGACTTTACGCAAACTGACCCCCTGGAGAATACTCCAGTGGCTGCTGGTATGAAATGGGGTGGGCTAACCTGGCCCACAATGAGGCATATGTCTTTCAGGGGATAGACACAGGGGACAATCCTGTGGATCAGCTTCCACTCCGAGATGGTCCCTGAACACCTATCAGGGTAGAAGTCATCCTCTATGAAGCAGGTAATGTGGAAGAGTGGCCCCAGTGCAAGGACTGCAGGTTGGGCATGCTCAAGGTGCTGGTGACATGGGCCGCAGCACTCATTGTGACTATGTGTGCTTCTACTCCATGTTCCTCTGGGGTCAGCTGATGCATCTTCCACCATCAGAGGAAACACTGGGTGTTGGTATGGAGGGCTCTTGCTTCTGTACTCGAGGGTTCTCCCTCTTTCAGACCTCCATGAAACTGAGCACTGGAGAAAGGGTGTGCCAGTAGAAGTGGAAGCTTCAGGCAGATGCATCTTTTAGTGGTTTTGGACTTAAGTGTGACTCAAGTCTCCAAGGATAAACTTGAGAGCCACAGGGATAAATGTGGAGGTCACAATAGTAAGCTTAAGAGTTAGAGCTTGAACTGAGGCAGGGGTGATGAGCCTCCTGCTTAGGCACTGGGAAATGAATGTAGGAGCAAATGGCTAGGCAAATATTCGGATGACATCTCGACCTTGAAAGAATCAGTGTTGGTCACGTTGCTCAGGAGAGAGGGGAGAATGTCCGTCTTCAAGTCAATACTCTCCTTCCTAGGCTATGGTTTGGGCAGTTTGAAGGAATCAGCCCCTCTCTCCTCTTCCAGCTGTGGGAAGGGACAGTACAAAGTAGAAGAAAGAATGGGCAGATCCCTTCTAGAATAGCCTCTAGTCAGGCCTCAGGAAGGGGCAAAGGAAGTGAGGGGAAACTGAGTATGAGCTCCAGCAGCGCTCACCCACAAAGCCCATTAATATACTCTGGGATTTGGGATTTAGGGCAGGAAGGAGTGGGGTTCTTAAGATTCTCACAGAAGATATCTTTAGTTATGAAAGACACCACACAGGTCTTCCCAATAGGGTTTACACAGTCCTGGCTACGTCAATTTTGGGGTCCTCGTGTCTGCTCATCCTCTGTTCAGTGCACTAAGCAGGGGTGATAATCAATATTGCCTGGTTGTACCTTTGATACTATACCTTGATTCTAGGGCAGTCTTTCCAAGGAAACAGTGCTGGGGGAAGGAAAACCCAAGGTCATCTTCCCAGGGAGAAAGGATTAACTTGGCTATTTACGTTTTCTAACTTCTAACCCAAGGATCTCTGGTGGTACAGTGGTGGCTATTTACATTTTCTAACTTCTAACCCAAGGATCTCTGGTGGTGCAGTGGTTACACGCTCGGCTGCTAACCAAAAGTTCGGTGGTTTGAACTCGTCGGCCACTCTGCAGGAGAAAGATGTGGCAGTCTGCCTCTATAAAGATTACAGCCTTGGAATCCCTATGGGGCAGTTCTATTCTGTCCTACAGGGTTGCTATGAGTTAGCATCAACTCAATGGCAACGGGTTTGGTTTTCTGGTTTTTTAACTTCTGACCCAAAAAGCCTTTGAAATATTATCAAGACATTAATATCTATATACACAAAACAGAAACTCTTGTTTAATTGCTTAGAAACCCAAGTGTCAAAAATAAAAGCAAAGAGAATGTGCCATCATATGTGATTAGAAATGAAATGCATGATGGAAGCAGATAGTCCTCTGTACATATAAAGTGAAACCATATTTCTTCTAATAGAAAAAAGTCATTCATGCTCCACCTACTACTTTACAATCGTACTACCTATTATTTTACCAGGATTGCGGAATCAAAATAAAACATCATCTGTTGTCTCTCTCAGGAAAACAGAGACAACAGGAATTTCATATATAAAATAAGTAATTAATATGAATCAGAGTATAGATAGTAGGGACAGATTAGTACATTGAAAGTTAACTGATGAGCAGTAACTACATTCTTTATAAATCAGGGCTTTTAGAGAAGGAATTCCGTATTTTGTGCCTTAAGTTATATTACCTTCTTTTTTTTTTCAACAATTTTTTTTTAATTGTACTTCAGATGAAGGCTTACAGAACAGTTTCTCATGAAACAGTAATGCACATATTGTTTTATGACATTGGTTAACAACCCCACAACATATCAACCCTCTGACTTCTCAACCTTTTTTTTTTT
>NW_004444182.1:1582736-1589820 GCF_000243295.1 Trichechus manatus latirostris
TGTTTTTGTAAATGTTTTGGTATTGTCTGCTGTCTTCGGGGCATTTAGTAGTTATTTTTCTCGTTTATTGAATGTAGATTTTTTTGTTTCGTCCCTTTTTTTTTTTAACATTTGACTATATCTCAGCAGGCAGTCTGTGTGTTCTTTGTTGTTTGCTCATCTGTGGGCACAGTACTTTTCACCTCCTTCTCCAATTGGCAGGGTCAGTCACTCAGATATGGTACAGCAGGGCAGGTCTAGCTGAAGAGGTGTTACTGAGACGGGTTGTTTGTGGCACTTACTACATCCACCAGGGTGGGTCAGTAATCAGTGCAGGGCAGGTTCCAGTAGGCCGTTCCTGTGCTGCTTGTTGGTGTGATGTTAAGCGCATGTTGCTGTTGGGCAGGATGTAGCGGGGAGATTGTTATGTGTGGAGCTAAGATGAATATGGGAGAGAAGAGAGAGGAACAGGAGCCAAAAATATAGAAACAAACTAAAAAGAATGCTAGAGCAGCTTGCCATTGGATTGGAGAGATGAGAGACGGTTGTTTTGTCTCCCGCTGGAAACTCCATGAAGCTGCTCTCTCATACCCCATTTGCTGGTCTCCAACAGGAGTCCGAGATGGCAGATCCACGCTGCATTAGCTTTTAGGGGACGTCTTCATGAATCTTTCCTCGCTCTCCATTCTGTCAGTTTTCTCACTCCATTTGGTGCTTTGCTGAGTTCTTTATCTCTTCATTTGATGTTTTAGGGTTTCAGGATTGTTGTTTTCTTTGTTTGGCTTAGTTTTTTGGATCTTTGTTGTGGAGGGACGGTGTGGTGCTTTTGCCTAGAGCGCCATTTTGCCAGAAGTCTCTATATTACCTTCTCTTTTATTGACTCCTCTTTGCTGCAACGATGGGCTCAAACAGCAATGATTATGAGGATGGCACAGGACCAGGCAATGTTTCGTTCTCTTGTACATAGAGTTGCTAAGAGTAGTAAGTGACTTTATGGCTCCTAACAGCAACAACGTCACTATTTATGATGAAAACAGTAACTACTGCATTGTTTTTGTTGTTGTGTGCCCTCAAGTCATGACTCATAGTGACCCTGTAGGGCAGAGTAGAACTGCATGGTAAGGTTTCCTAGGCTGTAATCTTTATGGGAGCAGATTGTTAGGTCTTTTCTCCCAAGAAACAGCTGGTGAGTTTGAATTGCTAACCTTCTGTTTAGTGGTAGAGTGCTTAACCATTGCACCACCAGGACTCCAGTTAAAAAAAGTTTTCAAATGAGACCGAAGAGAAAGAATTTTATACTTACATAATGTTGAATTTATAATTTAATAATTTGACTTCATTATAACATCCATTGTGGCCTACAGTGAAAATGTAGGTTGAACTATATAAAGTAGTCATTATTATCAGTCAAAAATGATTGCATATATTAATAATTTTAACTACTAATCCCAAAGAAGACTACAGGAAACCAAGGATCAGCTATTTGAGTAGTAAACAAAATTGTCACTTTGTAATCTGTTTAACTTTAAAATATATGCTGATTCATTCTTATGCAAATCGCCTCTGCAAATCCCTTAATGAAATACAGTTTCTGTTTTCCTCCGTGGGATATTAGGGAAAAATGACCTTGCTTATTCTGTATCAAATTAAAATGGCAACAAAATACTTTGCTTACCAACTGTCAATAAAGCCTGCTTATATCTTTTGCTGTTTGTGCTTTTCTCCCTCTACTTTCCACAGATTCATTCACGCCAGTCTTGGAGGACCGATACTTGGGAATCTTGGGAGTTTATGACCTTTCCAGAATGTTCTGTATAGCCATGAATGAGGAGAAAAAGAGGCAGAATAAGAAAGGACTACTCACGATTAACCCTCTAGGATTTTCCCAAAGGACCTTGAGAGTTACTGGACACTACACAGTACTGTACTGGCCTTTCTGTATTCTTTATTGTTGCTCTTGAACTCAATGGCTGTCATGTCAACTTCCCGTATAAAATATTCTTAAAACCTTTAATGGGCTTTAAATTATTACTCATTCATGATAATATTTCTCATTTATAAGTATTTTTTTATTTAAAATATATTCTTTTATGCTCTTTGTCATTTATATTTATTTTTCATAACCACAGTAAATCACATCAGGATTTTTCTGTGGTCTGAGAATGATGAATCTGAGTTGTTAAGGGTGGCTAAGGCTTACTTATGTTCCTAACAACCACTAAGTTGTGTCCTAGTTAGATTATAATGCTCACACAGTTGTGTTTTATTACCTATGTAGTGAAGTAAAAAACATAGTGCATGACAAAATTAGACAGCTTCATAGGTTTTATGTGGTGAATTGATCTAAAATGAATATTACTAAGCTTAGGAAAATCTTTTTTATATTTTCAGAAAAATGCTTACAAAGGGACAAATACCAATTTAGTGACTAAATGACAAGAAAAATATCCTTAAAGCAAGAATAAGTGTATTTCTAGGCTCCATGTCCAAATCTGTAATATTTAGCTAACATTGGAGATGGAATGAATACAACAATTAATAAGCAGAATGAATAATTCTAAAAAATGGAAATTTAAAATTGGGCACTGTCTTCCTTCTAATAGAAAAACCAAATCCGCTGCTGTCAAGTTGATTCTGACTCATAGTGACTCTATAGGACATAGCAGAACTGCCCCAAAGTTTTCAAAGGCTGTAAATCTTTATCGAAGCAGACTGCCACATCTTCCCCCCATGGAGCAGCTGGGAGGTTCAAATCACTGACCTTTCAGTTAGTATCTGAGCACTTAACCACTGTGCCACCAGGACCCTTTGGGGGCTTATAGTAGGTCGTATTGACATTCAGAGCACAAGATGAAAAAAGTTGTTATTTCATACCCACAAGAAGTTAAAGGTCAGGTGGTTAGACTGGATGCAGCAACAATAAAATAGGATCGTTTCTGTGGGGAATGATAGATCTGTGTTAGGACCTTAAGGAAAGGACTACCATGCCAGGCGAGACAGGGCAAACACTGGAGCTATGGACAAGAGACAGTATTTGAGCAAATGTTAGAAGGACGTGTGGGCATTTCCATCAGAATGTTTTATAAGAACTTTTTCTGTGCAGAGGGAGCCATGTGTGCAAATTAACAGAGATTGGAAACAGCAAGTAATGTTCTCGAGTGTTCGGTGAAATGAGTGAGTGGTAGGATATGAGGCAGCAACCCAGTTGTATTTAGATATACAGGTATCTTGCTAAATCTTTCACCTGTACTTGTTATTAGTGACCCTTGAGTTGGCTTCACTCATGGCATTCTTGTATATAATAGAACTACAAGTTACCCATTCCTCCACCATCTTCATAATCTTTGGTATGTTTGGATCTATTGTTGCAGCTATTGTGTCAATCCATCTCATTGAGGGCATCCCTCGTTTTTGTTGGCCCTCTACTTTACCAAGCATGACTGATGTTCTTTTCTAGCAATTTATCTTTCCAGATTATGTTTCCAAAATAATTCTAGGAAATAGATACTATCATTACTTCCATTTTGCAGTAAGGAAAACAGCTGAAAATTTGCATATTACTTCTAACAGTAGAGTTGTATTTTGAATTCAAACTCACAGAAGTCAGAGTGCTGGTCCTTAAACCATAACTTTTATCATGAAAGGTCTTGTATGACAATTAAATAAGCATTTTTAAAAAATCTTGTCACAGGTCAGCAAAGTTTTTCTGTAGAGAACCAAATAGCAAACATTTTAGATTTTACCAGCCACAGATCACCTTTGTTGTAAATTCTCCTCTTCATCCTTCTTATTTTTCCTCCTTTTTAACTATTTAAAAGTTTAAAAACCATTCTTAGCAGAAGGATGTCTGGATTGTTTCCAGATATTATGAATAACATTACTAAGAAGATTCTTCTACATGACTTTTGGTGCCCATAGGTTTATATATATATATACATATATACCTAAGGAATGAATCACTTTATCTTCAACTTTAGTAGATAATGGCAAATTGTTTTCTAAATTGGTTGAACCAGTTTACACTTCCATCAGCAGGGTTTGAGAATTTTAGTTGCTCCACAACCTTGCTAACACTTGGTATTTACTTTTAATCTTAGTCATTCTATTGGGAGTGTGGTGGTACTTCATTGTGGTTTTGATTTGTATTTTCCTGGTAGCTAGAAATTTGAGAACCCCTTTCATTAGTTTAGTTTTTGTTGTTGTTTTTTTCCATATACCTAACATCTTTTGTGTGGTGCCTGTTCAAGTTTTTTACCCATCTTTCTTACAGATTGTCACTTTTTCTTGCTGATTTGTCGTTCTTTACATATTCTAAATACAAACCCCTTATTGATCATACGGACTCCTCACTATCTCTTTACTTGACATTTCGCATTTATGGCGATAGTAAAAAATCTATTATCTGACAATTTTGTGCATTAACAACATACATCTGGCACTAACAAAGCTGAAGTGTGAGATGAGAGTAACGCTGGCTGTGATGGTTAAGGTTTTGTGCCTACTTGGCTGAGCCATGATTCTCAGTGGTTTGACGGTTATGTAATGATGTAATTTGACAGTTATGTAATGATCTAGTCATCCTCCATTTTGTGATCTGACTTTGTTATCCTCCATTTCCACATAATGCTGATTCTTGCACAATGACCTGGTCTTTGGAACCTAGCCATGTTGATAAGTGAGCATTATGTATATGTGCATATATGTCTGCAAATCTTTTCTCCCACTCTCTAGTTTTCTTTTTTCCTGTCCTAATGTTGTCTAAATTTCTAATTTATTTATTTTCTAATAGTTAGATTTATCAAACTTTCCCTTTAGGGTTATTTTCTTTTGGGGAGGGGAAGTGGTATCTTATTTAAGAAAGTTTTGCCTACCATAGGTTATGAATTTATTATTCTACTTTTCACATTTAAAAGTACAATCTATGGAAAAAATGGCACTCTAGGCAGAAGCACTACACCGTCCCTCCACAGCAAAGATCCGAAAAACTAAGCCAAACAGACAATACAACAATCCTGAAACCCTAAAACATCAAATGAAGAGATAAAGAACTCAGCCAAGCACCAAATGGAGTGAGAAAACTGACAGAGAACAGAGAGCGAGCAGAGATTCATGCAGAGGTACCCTACCAGCTAACGCAGTGCAGATCCACCATCTTGGACTCCTATTGGAGACCAGCAAATGGGGTATGAGAGAGCAGCTTCACAGAGCGTCCAGTGGGAGACAAAACAACTGTTAATTTGCAATATATGCTTTCCCACACCCCACCCTTCTTCACCCCCACTCAGTCTCCTCTGCTTCCTGTGGCCACAATCTCTTGACTGGGAAACACTTGCTACTTGGATTCTACACACCCGAACAGGCCGGCTCTCTGAGTGCCACTTGTTGGCTGCTGATGTTTCTGTTTTCCACTTCTTTTGATTTCTTCCTTACCTCTCATGACTTCCCCCTCCTTTCGCTCAAATACCTGGCTCCGTGCGCCATCTTTACTTCTTCCTGAGGGGCTGCAGAGCTCCGGTAATTTGTAATATATATTTTCCCACTCCCTACCCTTATTCAACCACACTCAGCCCCCTCTGCTTACGGTGGACACAGTCCCTTGTCTAAGAAACAACAGCCCACACTAGCTGGCTCCCTGAGTGCCATTTGTTGGCTGCTAGTGTTGCTTTTTTTCCTGCTTCTTTTGATTTCTTCCTTACCTCTCACCACCTCACCCTCCTTTTGGTCAAATGCCTGGCTCCATGAGCCATCTTTGCTTCTTCCTGAGGGGCTGCAGAGCTCCATTCGAGTGTGGAGCTGCTTCCCAGTCTGGGCTGCCACCCTGGTGGGATCCTGGGGCTGTTGTTTGTTTGTTTGTTTTCTTTTCCTTTTCTTTAGTTGGGAGCCTTTTCTAGCCAGGCAGTGCTGCGTGGCCAGGAGAATTCCCACTCTGCTCGCACAGACGTGCAAAGGGATCGCTGAGGGCATTTCTTTCTTTGTTGTTGTTTTTTTTTTTTTTTTTTCCTGTTTTTTTAGGGGTCTTTCTTGTTCTTTTTTTTTTTTTTTAATTTGTTTTGTTTTCTTTTCCCCCTTTTTCCCTTTTTGTCCTTCTTCATTACTCAGTTTCTCATCTCTCTATATCTTCCTTCTCTTTCTCTTCCCTGCATACCTGATGTTGTATACCTCTACGCATTCTAGCCAGGCTGTACTGCAACACCAGAGAGCAACTTCCCCAGACCTCATAGCTGCACTTGTGGGATCCCTGGGAACATTGCAGTTCTTTAACCTTTCCGATTTTTATTTATTCGTTCTTTTCTTTTCTTAGTCTTCCCCTTTCTGTTTTTCTCCATTTCATAGTCTCTCATCTCTCCACTCCAATGGCAAGCTCCACTAGCATTCTTTTGTGTTTGTTTGTATGTTTTTGGCTCCTGTTCCTCTCTCCTGTCTCCCATATCCATCCTGGCTCCACACATAAGAATCTCCCCGCTGCATCCAGCCTACCTGCACCATGCGCTTGACATCAGACAACCAAGAAGCACAAGCAGGGCCCACTGGAACCTGCCCTGCGCTGATTACTGACCCACTCTGGTGGCTGTAGTAAGTGCCACAAACAACCCGTCCCAGTAACTCCTCTTCAGCTAGACCTGCCTTGCCTTAGCATAGCTGAGTGACTGACCCTGCCAATTGGAGAAGGAGGTGAAAAGTATTGTGCCCACAGATGAGCAAGCAACAAAGAATACAGTCTGCCTGCTCAGACATAGTCAAGTTTAAAAATAAAAAGGGACAAAACAAACAAATCTGCAATCAATAAATGAGAAAAATAACTACTGAATGCCCCAAAGACAGCAGACAATATCAAAACATTTACAAAGACAGGACAGGATGGTTTCAGTAGGTGTCCAAAATAAAACATCAGATGACTCTCCACTGGAAGAAAATGCACTAGAACTACCTGATAGAGAATTCAAATCTCTAATACTCAGAATTCTCCAAAAAATGAGGCAAAAAGCTGACAAACATGAGTTAAAAATAGACAAATTCATAGAAAATACAGACAAAAAATTGGAAGAATTCAGGAAAATAATGCAGGAACAAAATGCCAAAATAAATTCACAACTAGAAATTATAC
>NW_004444182.1:1594802-1601203 GCF_000243295.1 Trichechus manatus latirostris
GTGAAGGGTGAGACAGTACACAATACAGGGGAAACTAGCACAACTTGTACAAGGATAGATAATGGAAGCCCGACAGACACATCTAAACTCCTTGAGGGACTGAATTGCTGGGCGAAGGGCTGTGGGGACCATGGTCTGGGGGAACATCTAGCCCAATTGGCATAACACAGCTTATAAATGCTGTACATTCTACCTTGGTGAGTAGTGTCTGGGGTCTTAAAAGCCTGTGAGTGGCCATCTAAAATACTCCACTGGTCTCATTCCTTCGGGAGCAAGGGAGAATGAAGAGAACAGGATACAAGGAAAAGATTAGTCCAAAGGACTAATTGTCCGCAGCTACCAAGGCCTCCACCAGACTGGGTCCAGCACAGCTAGATGGTGAACGGCTACCACGACCAACTGCTCTGACCACGAACACAACAGAGGCTTCTGGACAGAGCTGGAGAAGGATGTAGACCATAGTTCTAACTCACAAAAAAAGACTAGATTTACTGGCCTAAAGGAGACTGGAGAAACCTCGAGAGTATGGTCCCCAGACACCCTTTAATCTCAGTGGTGATGTTATCTCCGAGGTTCACTGTTCAACCTGGGAGTGGACAGCCCCGTAAAACCAAATGAGACTAACGAGGTGCAGGGGTCCAGTGACAAGGGGCAGAAGGCAGAAGGGGAGAAGGAAGCTGGTGATAGGGAACACAAGGTTGAGTAAGGATATTGTCAATGTGTTGTGAGATTGTTAACCGTTGTCATAGGGCAACATTTGTAGTAACTGTTAAATGAGAGACTATTTTGTTCTGTAAACCTTCATCTTAAGTGAGAATAACAGCACAATTGGAAGAGCATAGTCAATGTCACTGAACTGTGCATGTAGAAATTTTTGAAATGGTGTATCTTTTGCTATGTGGATTTTCACCAAATAAAAATGTTGAGAAGTTAGAGGGTTGACGTGTTGTATGGTTGTTAACCAACGTCATAAAACAATATGAGTACTACTGTTTCATGAGAAACTATTTGTTCTGTAAGCCTTCACCTGAAAGTACAATAAAAAAAAAAAAAAAGTACAGTCTATGAACCAATTGAGGGCAGAGGACTCTGTGAAACTGTTGTCCTGAGATACTCTCCAAACTTTGAAGCAAAACTAATGCCTGAGACCACCTTTCAGTGAAATAACAGACACAAAAACCGAAGGTTGTTACCTGTGAGTACAATAATCTATTAAATAAATAAATAAAACAAACCAACAAATCTATACGGGACCAAAAGATCAACAATTATTCTAAAGCAAAGATGAGAAGATAAGGGGGCAAAAAAACTAGAGTAGTGTAAATGGAGCATCAGAACACAAAGAAATTTTGACTCATTGTGAAAAATGTAACTAATGTCACTGAATACACTGTACAGAAATTGCCAAATGGGAATCTAATTTTCTGTGTAAACTTTCACTGAAAACACAATAAAATATCATTAAAAAAAAACAAAAAACAAAAGAAAACATTCTTAACTTGTGGACTGTAGAAAAAAAGGTAATGGGCTATTTGCTGATACTCTTGCTAATAAGAGTATTTCTGGGAGAATTTTGAGGTGAGAATAGCGAATATAAATTCCATTCTAAAAATATATTTATGGCTAAAATGTGGAAGAACATAACAGAAGTGTTCAGAAATCTGCTGTGAAATAGATAGTAAACATCCTACACAAGTTGTCCTGGTAAAACACTGTGAGGACAATAGCAGTGGCGTTGGAGAGAAAGTGGAGTCAAGAGTATGTAGTGGTTTATTGTTTTCAGGGAACGAGCAAGAGGAACAAATTTAGCATAAGTTATGCATTTCTGGGCTGGAAACATGAGTAGGTGAAGAGTGAAGAGTACAGATTTATCTTTGTTCCAATCCTTGTCTTTACACTTGCAAGTTTACATGTTCTACAGAAGGTCATTTGACTTACTCAACTTTCTTTGCACCCAGAATTCAGTCTTGATTCTGAAAGATAGCTGGTGTTTAATTAAGCTATGTGAATAATCTATGAATGAATGAGAGAGTGAGTGTATACTTTATTCCCTGATGGGGTGGGTGGGATGAAAAGATTATTCTGGAAAAAAAATTACTACTAAAAAAATGAAAACTATAAAACATGGAGCTGTTATAGAAATGTCTCTGATCTGACCCATAGTCTTGAGTCTTAACTCAAAGATGAACTTAGAGGTCTGGAGTAAAAATGTACTTGAGTTTAGATCAAAATGATGATTTTTAAATTGAGAAGTACTTAGATAAAAGTACTGTGTAGCAGTCTTTTCTGATCCACAGTTGACATTGGCTTAAAAGATGATTAAATAGCATAGAGGACAGCCAACTCTGAGAGAGTCAGGATACAAAAGCAGTAATTTAGTGGGAAGAAGACTGCCCAAAAGTACCTATCACGGCTTTCGCTTAAGGTTAACATAGCACGTGGGAAAAAATCTCGATGGGCCTGAAGTTAGTGCTCAAAATTCCTGTCAACATTTCTGTCAACAAATACACTTTTATACACACACACGGAGCCTCAAACATTTATTAAAATAGTAACCATCAGTCTTAAGGTTTTGTTGTACAGAATAACATTTTTTTAAATGAAATTCTCCATTTGGAGTAATGAACATTTTTATTTTTTATCATGTCCATGAATGTGGTAATCATTAATTATGTTTGTTATTCAGATTCTATAATAGTTCTATATCATAACCAATAATTCTTTAAATATAAATCTTTAAACTGTGGGTATTTTATTTAAAAACTTTTGAAATCAGTTACTTTTAATATTCAAATCTATTGAATTGGATTTACAGAATTTTATTTTTCCATGTTTTCAGGATCAACACACTATGACTAATTTTCTGGATTAATTTAACAAGAATTAGTTGAAATTCTGCCACCTGCCAGGCACTATTCTGGGTGGGGGTTGCAGCAATAAACGGGACAGACAAGAGTCCTATTCTCATGGATTTTCCATGCTGGAGCATGCGTTTGAAATTATTTTATTCCATTTCAAATTGTGAGCCATAAGTGAATTTTTCTCAACAAGGGCTACCCATTTCAAGAATTAGGCTATTTGAAAATAAACAAAAATGTTTGCAAAACTTGGGTAAGGAGAAATTAACCAAACTGACAATACTTCACTGAAAATAATTGCTGTTTTCCATTGCTTAGCCTAGAGATAAACTTTAGCTCAATCATGTACCACATTTGCAGCAGTGAGCAACTCAACCTCTCCATGCTTTAGTTCTTCTAGGATTGTAGTGAGGGTTGGATAGTCTATGACATATAGTGTTTTGAACAATTCTCAGTAAGTTTTAATTATCATTGTTATCACACACTCATATTTCATTTTATCAGATAGCCTCCAACTGTGATTTCTTTTACTTTTTCTCCTACATGTTCTAGCCTTCAATTTTTAAATATTCTCTAAATCTAGGCTACGTAGATATAATGAATAGAAATACCATTCCATTAACCAAAAGAGAGTTACATAAACAAGTCTTTATCTTTTTTTCAGTTTTTTAAAAATTTATAATTGAATTTTTATTTGAAGATATTTATGGAATCACTTTCAGTTGTAAGGAATAATACATAGTGAGGGATTATACACTTTGCCCAGTTTCCCCCAATAGTAGCATCTTACAAAACTGTAGTATAATATCACAACCAGATGTTCACATAGATACAGTAAAGATATAGAACATTTCTATAATCATGAGTATCCCTTACAGCTGCACTCACTTTCCTTCTGATCGACACCCACTATCCTCTTGAAACCACTAATCTGTTCTTCATTTCTATAATTTTGTCATATTAAGAATGTTGTTTAAATGATATCATAGAATAAATGACAATTTTTTATTGATTTTTCAATTCTCTGAGGATTCATCCAAATTTTTGAGTGGATTGACACTCAATTCCTTTGTATTGGTGAGGAATATGGCATGGTATGGATGTACCACAATTTGCTTAACCATTCACGCATTGAAGAACAACTGTTCTGTATCAGGTTTTTGGTTATCATGAGTAAAGCTGCTGTAAACATTGGTGTGCAGGGATTTGTGTTGACCTAAGTTTTCATATCTCTGGGCTAAATGTCCAGAGACACAATTTATGGGTTATATAGTAGTTGAATGTTTAATTGTTTAAGAAATCACCAAATTGTTTTTCTGAGTATCTATATATTGTACATTCCAACCAGAATTATACGAGCAATCTAGTTTCTCTGCATTCTCACCAGCATTTAGTACTGCCAATTTTTTTTAAGCCATTTTAAGAAGTGTATAAACAAGCAAACAAACCCCTTGCCATAGAATTGATTCCAACTCATAGCGACCCAGGTTCTACTGTGTTCTATGCCTCTCAGGGTTTCCAAGACTGTAAATCTTGTTTTTTAATTTTTTAAATTGTGCTTTAGGTAAAAGTTTACAACTCAAGTTAGTTTCTCATACAAAAATTTATACGCACATTGTTATGTGACCCTAGTTGCTGTCCCTATAATTTGACCCACACTCCTTCTTTCAACCCCAGATTTCCCGTGTCCATTCAACCAGCTCCTATCCCATTCTGCCTTCTCATCTCGCCTCCAAGCAGAAGCTGCCCATTTAGTCTTGTGTATCCATTTAAATAAGAAGCACAGTCTGCACGAGTATCATTTTTTGTTTTATACTCTGGTCTCATCTTCGTCTGAAGAGTTGGCTTCAGGAATGGTTTTAGTTCTGGGTTAACAGATAGTCTGGATGCCATGTCTTCTGAGGTTCCTCTAGTCTCAGTCAGAACGTTGTCTTCTCTCCTGCTTATGTGAGGGACTCTCTGTTGTGTTCCCTGTCAGGGAGGTCCTCGGTGGTAGTCGGGCACCATCTAGGTCTTCTGGTCCCAGGCTGATGAAGTCTCTGGTTTATTTGGCCCTTTCTGTCTCTTGGGCTAATACTTTCCCTGTGTCTTTAGTGTTGTTCATTCTTCTTTGCTCCAGGTGGATTGGGACCAATTGATGCATCTTAGATGGCCACTTGCTAGCTTTTAAGACCCCAGATGCTACTCACCAAAGTGGGATGCAGAACATTTTCTTAATAAACTTTGTTATACAAATTAACCTAGATGTACCCTGAAACCATGGTCCCCAGACCCCCACCCCTACTACTCTGTCCCTTGAAGTGTTTGGTTGTGTTCAGGAAACTTCTTAGCTTTTGGGTTAGTCCAGTTGTGCTGACTTCCCTTGTGCTGTTTGTGTCCTTCTCTTCACCTAAGATAATTCCTGTCTACTATCTAGTTAGTGAATTCCTCTCTCCCTCCCTCCCAACCCTCATAACCATCAAAGAATGTTTTCTTTTGTGTTTAAACCTTTTCTTGAGTTCTTACAATAGTGGTCTCATATAATATTTGTCCTTTTGGGACTGACTAATTTCACTCAGCATAATGCCCTCCAGATTTATCCATGTTATGAGATGTTTCATGGATTCATCTTTGTTCTTTATCATTGTGTAGTATTCCATTGTGTGAATATGCCATAATTTGTTTATTCATTCATCCGTAGATGGGCACCTAGGTTGTTTCCATCTTTTTGATATTGTGAACAGTGCTGCAATAAATATGGGTGTGCATATATCTATTTGTGTGACAGCTCTTAGTTCTCTAGGATATATTCCAAGGAGAAAAATTGCTGGATCATATGGTACTTCTATTTCTAGCTTTTTAAGGAAGTGCCAAATCGATTTCCAAAGTGGTTGTACCATTTTACATTCCCACCAGCAGTGTGTAAGTGTTCTAGTCTCTCCACAACCTCTCCAACATTTATTATTTTGTGTTTTTTGGGTTAATGCTAGCCTTGTTGGGGTGAGATGGTATCTCATTGTAGTTTTGATTTGCATTTCTCTAAAGGCTAATGATCCAGAGCATTTTCTCATGTATCTGTTAGCTACCTGAATGTCTTCTTTGGTGAAGTGGCTGTTCATATCCTTTATCTATTTTTTAATTGGGTTATTAATCTTTTTGTTGTTGAGATTTTGCAGTATCTTATAGATTTTAGAGATTTGATGCTGACCAGATTTGTTGGAGCAAAAAATTTTTTCCCAGTCTGTAGGTTGTCTTTTTACTCTTTTGGTGAAGTCTGTTGATGAGCATAAGTGTTTGATTTTTAGGAGCTCCCACTTATCTAGTTTCTCTTCTGGTGTTTGTGTATTATTAGTTATGTTTTGTATACTGTTTATGCAATGTATTAGGACTCCTAGCTTTGTCCCTATTCTTTCTTCCATGATATTCATCGTTTTAAACTGTATATTTAGGTCTTTGATCCATTTTGAGTTAATTTATGTGCACGGTGTGAGGTATGGGTCTTGTTTCAGTTTTTTGCAGATGGATATCCAGTTATGTCAGCACCATTTGTTAAAGAGACTATCT
>NW_004444182.1:1601303-1614716 GCF_000243295.1 Trichechus manatus latirostris
TCCTAACATTGTCCCTATTTTTTCTTCCATGATCTTTATTCTTTTAGATTTTATATTTAGGTCTTTGATCCATTTTGAGTCAGTTTTTGTGTATGGTGTGAGGTATGGGTCCTGTTTCATTTTTTTACAGATGGATGTCCAGTTATGCCAGCACCATTTGTTAAAGAGACTATCTTTTCCCCATTTAATGGACTTTGGGCCTTTATCAAATATCAGCTGCTCATAGGTGGATGAATTTATGTCTGGTTTCTCAATTCTGTTCCATTGGTCTATGTATTTGCTGTTGTACCAGTACCAGTCTGTTTTGACTACCATAGCAATGTAATAGTTTCTAAAATCAGGTAATGTGAGGCCTCCCACTTTTTTCTTCTTCTTCAGTAGTGCTTTACTTATTCGGGGCCTCTTCCCTTTCCGTATGAAGTTGGAGATTTGTTTCTCCATCTCATTAAAAAATGTTGGAATTTGGATCTGGATTGCATTGTATGTGTAGATCGCTTTGGGTAGAATACACATTTTCACAATGTTGAGTCTTCCTATCCATGAGTAAGGTCTGTTTTGGTTTCTTATAGTAGGGTCTTGTAGTTTTCTTTGTATAGGTCTTTTACGTCTCTGGTTAGATTTATTCGTAAGTATTTTACCCTCTTGGGGGATATTGTAAAAGGTGTTGATTTGGTGATTTCCTCTTGGACGTTCTCTTTGTTGATGCAGAGGAATCCAACTGATTTTTGTATGTTTCTCTTGTATTCTGATACTTTGCTGAAATCTTCTATTAGTTCCAGTAGTTTTCTTGTGGATTCTTTGGGGTTTTCTGTGTGTAAGATCATATCATCTGCAAATAGGGATACTTTTACTTCTTTTTTACAAATGTGGATGCTCTTTATTTCTTCTTCTTACCTAGTTGCTCTGGCTAGGACCTCCAGCACAATGTTGAGTAAGAGTGGTGATAAAGGCATCCTTGTCTGGTTTCTATTCTTGAAGGAAATGCTTTCAGACTGTCTCCATTTAGGATGATGTTGGCTGTTGGCTTTGTATAAATGCCCTTTATTATGTTGAGGAATTCCCCTTCTATTCGTATTTTTCTGAGAGTTTTTATCATGAATGGTGTTAGACGTTGTCAAATGACTTTTCTGCATCAATTGATAAGATCATGTGGTTCTTGTCTTTTGTTTATTTATGTGGTGGATTACATTGACTGTTTCTCTAATGTTGAGCCATCGCTACATACCTGGTACGAATCCCACTTGGTCATGGTGAATTTTTTTTTTTTTTAATATGTTGTTTAATTCTATTGGCTAGAATTTTGTTGAAGATTTTTGTGTCTATGTTCATGAAGGACATTGGTCTGTAATATTCTTTTTTTGTGGTGTCTTTACCTGGTTTTGGTATCAGGGTTATGGTGGCATCATAGAATGAGTTCAGGAGTATTCTATCCTATTCTATGCTCTGAAATACCTTTAGTCGTAGTGGTGTTAATTCTTTTTTGAAAGTTTGGTAGTATTCCCCAGTGAAGCCATTCAGGCCAGGGCTTTCTTTGTTGTTGTTGGGAGTTTTTTAATTACCTCTTCAATTTCTTATTTTGTTATAGGTTTACTTAGTTGTTCTACCTCTGTTTGTGTTAGTTTATGTAGGTAGTGTGTTTCTAGAAATTTGTCCATTTCCTCTAGGTTTTCAAATTTGTTGGAGTATAACTTTTCATAGTATTCGGTTATGATTCTTCTAAGTTCAGTTGGGTTTACTGTGGTATTACCCATCTCATTTCCTATATGGGTTATTTGTCTCCTCTGCTGTTTTTCTTTTGTCAGTTTGGCCAATGGTTTATCAATTTTGTTGAGCTTTTCAAAGAACCAGCCTTTGGTTTTGTTAACTCTTTGAACTGATTTTCTATTCTCTATTTCATTGAATTCTGCTCTAATTTTATTATTTGCTTTTTCTGGTGCCCGAGGCTACCTATGTTGCTCTCTTTCTATTTGTTTGAGTTGTAGGGTTAATGTTTTGATTTTGACCCTTTCTTCTTTTTGGATGTGTGCGTTTCTTGCTATAAATTGACCTCTGAGCACAGCTTTTGCTGTGTCCCAAAGGTTTTGGTAGGGTGTGTTTTCATTCCCATTCGATTCTGTGAATTTCTTTATTCCATCCTTAATTTCTTCTATAACCCAGTAGTTTTTGAGCAAAGTGTTGTTCAGTTTCCATGTATTTTATTTTTTTCCTTGCTTTTTCTGTTATTGATTTCTACTTTTATGACTTCACAGTCAGAAAAAATGCTTTGTTGCAATGTTTTGGATTTTGTTAAGGCTTGTTTTATGACCTAGTGTGTGGTCTATTCTGGAGAAAGTTCTGTGTGCTTTGGAGAAGAAAGTATAATTGACTACTGTTGAGTGGAGGGTTCTGTAATAATGTCTCTGAGATCAAGTTGGTTGACTGTGGTGGTTATATCTTCCACGTCTTTATTGAGCTTCTTTCTGGATGTTCTGTCCTTCACCAAAAGTGGTGTGTTGAAGTCTCCTACTATTATTGTGGAGCTGTCTATTTCTCTTTTCAGTGCTGTTTGAGTTTGTTTTATGTATATTGGAGCTCTGTCTTTGGATGTGTAAATATTTGTTATAATTATGCCCTTCTGGTGTACTGACCCTTTAATCATTATATAGTGTCCTTCCTTATCCTTTGTGGTGAATTTTACTTTAAAGTCTATTTTGTCAGAGATTAATATTGTCATTCTTACTCTTTTTTGATTGTTGTTTGCTTGATATATATATTTTTTCACATTCTTTGAGTTTTAGTTTGTTTTTGTCTTTGAGCCTAAGATGTGTCTCTTGCAGGCAGGATATAGACCATGTGTTTTTTATCCATTCTGCCACTCTCTGTCTCTTTATTAGTGCATTTAGTCCATTTACATCCAGTGTAATTATTGATAGGTGTGAGTTTAGTGCTGTCATTTTGATATTTTTTGGGTGTGTGTTGTTGGTAGTTTCTTTGTTCCAGTTAATTTTCTGTGCTGAGTCATTTTTATGTATTTTCTTTTCATCTTTTTCACTGTTGTTGATTTTATATTTGCTGAGTCTTTATGTTCCTCTTGTTTTTTTTATTTGATGTGTAGGATTGTTAGTTTCCTTTGTGGTTACCTTAATATTTACTTCTATTTTTCTAAGTTTAAATCAGTCTTGTATTTCTTGATATCACCTTGACTTCCTCTCCATGTGAAAGTTCTATGACTATATTATTTAGTCCTTCTTTTTTGTTTTAATGTTGTTATCTTTCACATATTAATGTCTCTGTTTCCTTATCTTAAGAGTTTTACCTTTGATTCATTTTTGTGACTTCCCTATCTGGATTGATATCTGTTGCTCTATCCTGTGTTCTAGTCTTGGGTTGTTATCTGAAGTTATTGATTTTCTAACTGGAAGACTCCTTTTAGTATTTCTTGTAATTTTGGTTTGGTTTTTACAAATTCCCTAAACTTCTGTTTACTTGGAAATGCCCTAATGTCACCATCATATTTGAGAGACAGTATTGGTGGATATATAATTCTTGGCTGACAGTTTTTTTCCTTCAAGGCTTTATATATGTCATCCCATTGCCTTCTTGTCTGCATGGTTTCTACTGAGTAGTCCGAGCTTACTATTATTGACTCTCCTTTGTAGATGACTTTTCGTTTATCCCTAGCCACTCTTAAAATTCTCTCTTTATTTTTGGTTTTGGCAAGTTTGATTATAATATGTCTCGGTGACTTTCTTTTGGGATCTACCTTATGTGGGGTTCGATGAGCATCTTGGATAGCTATCTTGTCATCTTTCACGATATTGGGGAAGTTTTCTGCCAAAAAATCTTCACCAATTTTCTCTGTATTTTCTGTTATTCTCCCTTGTTTTGTCACTCTGTCACTTGTAGGGTTATTCCTCTTGATAAAGTCCACATAATTCTTAGGGTTTCTTCATTTTTTAAAATCCTTTTATCTGATTTTTCATCAAATAAGTTGGTGTCAAGTTCTTTATCTTCAGTCTCACTAATTCTGACTTCCATTGCCTCAATTCTGCTCCTATGACTTTCTATTGAGTTGTCTAATTCTGAGATTTTATTATTAATCTTCTGGATTTCTGATTGCTGTTTCTCTATGGATTCTTGCTGCCTGTTACATTTGTCATTTAACTCTTGTATAACCTTCTTAAGTTCCTGTGTTGCTTTGTTTGTATGTTCCTTGGAATGTTCTGCATTTTGCATGATCTCCTTCCTAATATCTTGAAGAGCTTTGTATATTAATCTTTCAAATTCCACCTCTTGTAATTCCAAGAATTGCTCCTCTTCCAGGAGGTTTCTTGGTTCTTTGTTTTGGTGACTTAGTGAAGCCATCATGGTCTGCCTCTTTATGTGATTTGATATTGAGTTTTGTCTCCGAGCCATCAATAGGTTAGTATATTTATTTATTTTATGTATGCTTATAGTGTCCTAGCTTCTTGTTTTGTTTTGTTTTAATATGTCCAGATAGGCTGGTCATGTGAGCTACTTTGATTATTGGGATCTTTGAAGCTCTCATGTCCTGTCCCCAGGTGATTAGAGCTGTTACTTGGTATGTGAACCCAGGAGTCTGTTTACTTTTCTTGTGTGTATTCAGCTCCTGTGTCCAGGTAATCAGCCGCCAAGTTTGTGGTGCATGTTCTCACCTACAGTCCTAGATGGGCAGGGGTGATTGGAGTAGGCACAGGTATCTGGCTGCAGTAGGGGATCATGTACTGAGCAAGGCAGGGGACTGACAGCTGCCCCTGAGGGGCAGGTCTACTATAACCCCTTAATCTCAAAATGATATCTTTAAAAATATGTTACTCTTTCAAACCAAATAAGCTATATTGTCACTGTGCCTAATTTTTTTTTAATTTTTGAGACTATAGACAACATTGCCAATTAACCTAAATGCGTCATGTGTCAAAGAAAAAACACTCAAAAAATCTTTACTAAATGAATGTTTGTTGTCACATGTGCTTGATTTCCAAATTTGTACAGCAAAGGTAGGGTGAGAACATTTACCTTTATTGAGAGTTTACTACATGTTAGTTTGCATACATTATCTTACTTAACATTTTTGTAAATGAGTTTCATAAACGCGGATGAAGGATGATGTGTTTCAGCCAGGTTGCTTTTTTTTTATCTGCTTCATCAGTAGAATTCGTATATCCTTACAAATAATTTTCGATGCTCTTTTCTGTGTCTGTTAAAATCTCTTTCTAAAAAAGGTATTGGTTGAAACAGTCTTTGGATATCTATAGGTTTCAAAACATTCATATTACGCTCTTGTAAACCTTTGTTCAGCACAGAATCAATATTGAGACTTTATCAGGATTATTTTGTCTGCTTCTTTTACGTGAACTATTGAATACACCTCAAATAATCCCAATGCATGTGTGAAGAGAAGTTACCAGTAAATCAAAGCTGAGTGTACGGAGATGAGAGTAATCATTAATAAACCCATAACAGAAAGCAGGGATAAAAGGCTAAGTACTTTGAAAAGCAGATAAACATGAAGATATAAAGATGGATGTTCTGAGAATGTAAACAACTTGTACAAAAATAATAAAAGCGAATACAAAACAATTAAAAAGCCCAGAAGCATAGACAGATTAATTGGATTCACAGAGAAAAAGAAATCACACTGCTGTCATATTCAACCAAGAGACAAAAATGATGTTTGAATCTAAGATAGGAAAAAAGACATTAAAGCAATAGAAAGGGTCTGTGTATGTCAGAACCATCCCTTCAGATCACTTGGCTTAGACATAATCACACCAATTTAAAGCAAGTGCCAGTTACAACTTTGGAAAGTGACTATTTGGAGCTCTCCATTGCCCCTAGGTGACATATTTTCAGCTTCTAGATAGGCATTATGTGGAGGGACATATCATAAATAAGAAGAGTGCTCTAATGTGACTCAAATAATTCAATAGAATACATCTACACATAAAGGAGAAATAGTTCCCATTCATGCAAGGATACCAAGTAATAGAGGGAAAAAGAATAAAAAGGACAGAACATTCATCTTATGAAAGTGGAAATTGAAAGGGAAACACATCCCAACTCGTAAAAGACAATCAAACCACATGAGCAAATCATATGAGCAGATCCCAGAACAGTTTCCCTCAACTACTTTTAACCTGTTGAAAGAAGTGTTCCCCTATTCTGGAATGCAAGATTGCATAATACAAGCCCAGATCCAAAATAACTTATCTCAGTCTTATAAAAGATATACAAAAGTAGTATATCTCAAATACACTAAATAGATTCTTCATGGTGGCTAATCCGTGATGGTGTGTTCTTAGGTGTTCCATTATTTTGCTTTTATATTTATAATAAGCATATACTACATTTTATAATGAGGAAAAAAAAGGTAGAAAATAAGAAAAATAGGTAAAAAGAAAATGATGCTGGGAAGCAGCTACTAAAATGAGATCTGGTTGAAAGAGAACTGGTGATCCTACCTCCAACTCGCAGAGAAAAGATAATAGGTAAAAGGTCTTTCAGTCTCCTAGCAACATACCAGAAAAATCCACTATTGATTTTCTTTTCTTTGGTTCACCAAAACAAAAGAATTTCCTCTTTTTTATGACTCAAACTTCCACTTATGTATTGTATGCCATTTCTTCCTATCTTCTCTTAACTCTAAGGTCATTAACTTTCTCCTCTTTCCTCTACCTATTAATCTCCTCACTTTTTTTTTTTTTTAACATTTTATTGTGCTTTAGGTGAAAGTTTACTCAGCAGATTAGTTTCCCATTCAATAACTAATAAACTAATTGTTCTGTGACATTGGTCGCAATCCCCGCAGAGTGTCAGCATTCTCCCAATTTCCACCCTGGATTCCAGTTTCCATTCATCTGGTTCCCCTACCCTTTCCTGTCTTCTCATCTTTGCTTTTGGACAAATGTTGCCCTTTGGTGTAGTTGATTGTTCTAAAGCACACATTCCTCATGGATGTTATTGTTTATTTTATAGACCTGTCTATTATCCGGTTGAAAGGTGATCTATGGGAGTGGCTTCAGTTCCAAGTTAGAAGGGTGTCTTAGGGTTATAGTCTAGAGAGTTCTCCAGTCTCTATCAGGCCAGTAAGTCTGGCCTTTTTTATGAATTTGAATTTTCTTATACATTTTCCCCCACTCTAACCAGCAACTACTGTTGTATTCCTGGTCAGAGCCGTTGGTAGTGTTAGGTGGGCAATCTAGCTCTGGTCTCAAGCTAGAGGAGGCTGTAGTTCATGTGGTCCATTAGTCCTTTGGACTAATTGCTTCCTTGAGTCTTTGTTTTTCTTCACTCTCCTATTATTATTAGGAGACTAATAGTTGTATTCTAGATGGCCACTTGCAAGCTTTTAAGGCCCCGAACGCTACTCACCAATCTAGGATGTAGAGTATTATCTTTATGAACTATGTTATGCCAACTGACCTTGAAGTCCCCCAAGACTATGTTCCTCAGTCTTCAAGCCCAGTAACTCAGTCCAGCAAAATGTTTGGTTATGTCTAAGAAGTTTCTGTAACTGTTCTCCTATGTGTTCTATTATATACATATGAATATACATGCAGCACATACAAATATGCATGTATAAATATCCACAACTATACCTATATAAGCACACAGGTATATTCTCAGTACAATTTCCCATACCTATTTAGCAGCCCTGGTAATGCATTGATTAAGAGCTTTTGCTACTATCCAAAATGTTGGCAGTTCAAATCCACCAGCCTCTCCTTAGAAACTCTATGGGGTGTTTCTTCTGTACGTTCTATAGGGTCACTATGAGTCGGAACTGACTTCATGGCAACTGGTTTGGTTTTGGTTTTATCTACCTGTGTATCCATTTTTAAATTATTGTCCGTCGTTACTGTTGTTGCAGGATAGTATATGTTACAGTCTTTACTGTAATTGCACTTTATTCTTGCATACATCTCAGTGTCTTCCTTTGCCTTGGTCACGTTATGACTTTCCCCATATTGTGTATTGTCTTTCCCTTCAGCAAAATTAATACATATCTACTATCTAGCAGGATGGCACAGGACCAGGCAGTGTTTCATTCTGTTGTTCACAGGGTCGCCATGAGTCAGAAGTAACTCGACGTCACCTAATAACAACAACTATCTAGTGATTCTCCCTCCTTCTCCCTCCCATCCCTGATAACTATCAAAGAATGCTTCTTTCAGTGTGTAAACATTTTCTTGACTTTTTATAATAGTGGTCTCATACAATATTTGTCCTTTTGTGGTTAACTTATTTCACTCAGCGCAATATCCTCCATATTCATTTATGTTATGTTTCACGGATTCATCATTGTTCATTGTTACATAATATTCCATTGTGTGTATGTACCACAATTTGTTTATCCATTCTTCCATTGATGGACACCTAGGTTTTTTCCATCTTTTTGCTATTGTGAATAATGGTGCAATGAATATGGGTGTCAGAATGTCTATTCCTGTCATGGTTCTTATTTCTTTAGGACGTATACCTAGGGATGGGATTGCTGGATCATATGGTATTTCTATCCCAAGCTTTTTAAGGAAGCACCATACTATTTTCCATAGTGATTGTACCATTTTAAAATCCCACCAGCAGTGGATAAGAGTTCCAATCTCCCCACAACCTTGCCAGCATTTGCTGTTTTCTGTTTTTTTGATCAGTGCCATTATTGCCAGTGTGAGATGGTATCTCATTATAGTTTTGATTTCCATCTCTCTAATGGTTAATGATCGTGAGCATCTCTTCATGTGTTTGATAGAGACCTGAATGTCTTCTTTGGTGAAGTGTTTGTTCATGTCTTTTGCCTATTTTTTAATTGGATTGTTTCTTTTTGTTGTCGAGGTATTGAAGTTTTCTGTAAATTTTAGAGATTAGACCCTTGTCAGATACGTTTCTGCCAAAAACATTTTTCCCGATATGGGTTCTCTTTTTACTGTTTTGGAGAAGTTTTTTGATGAGCATAAGTATTTAATTTCTAGGAAGTCCCAATTATTTAGTTTATCTTCCAATGTTTGTGCATTTTCGGTTATGTTTGATAGTCTATTTATGTCATAAATTAGGGCGCCTATCTTTGTCCTGTTTTCATCCATGAATTTTATTGTTTTAGATTTTACATTTAGGTCTTTGATCCATTTTGAGTTAGTTTTTTGTGTGATGTGAGGTATGGATCTTGTTTCATTTTTCTGCAAATGGATATCCAGTTTTGCCAGCACCATTTGTTTTCATTTTTCTGCAAATGGATATCCAGTTTTGCCAGCACCATTTGTTAAAGAGACTACCTCTTCCCGATTTAATGGACTTTGACCCTTTGTTGAAGATCAGCTGTCCATAGGTGGATGAATTTTCTTCTGGGTTCTTGATTCTGTTCCATTGGTCTATGTGTCTGTCATTGTACCAGTACCATGCTGTTTTGACTACCATGGCTGTATAGTAGGTTCTGAGATTGGGAAGTGTGAGGCCTCCTACTTTGTACTTCTTCAATAATGCTTTAGCTATCCAGGGCCTCGTTCTTTTCCATATAAAGTTGGAGGTTAGTTTTTCCATCTCATTAAAGACTGTTGTTGGAATTTGGATTGGGATTGTGTTATAGTTACAGATCGTTATTGGTAGTATCGACATTTCCACAATGTTAAGTCTTCTTATCCATGAGTATGGTTTATTTTTTCCATTTAAGAAGGTCTCTTTTGGTTTCTTGCAGTAGTGTTTTGTAGTTTTCTTTGTATAAGTGTTTTACGTCCCTAGTTAGATTTATTCCTAAGTATTTTATTGGGGGAGGATATTGTAAATGGTATTGTTTTCCTGATTTTCTTTTTAGAGTTCTCTTTGTTAATGTAGAGGGATTCAACTGTTTTTTTGTATGTTGATCTTATACCCTGCCACTTTGCTGAATCCTTCTATTCCAGTAACTTTCTTGTAGAAGTTCTGGGATTTTCTATGTATAGGATCATGTCAACTGAGAATAGAGATTGTTTTACTTCTTCCTTAGCAATTCAAGGAGACCTGGTGGCACAGTGGTTAAATGTTTGGCTGCTAACCAAAAGGCTGGCCATTCAAATCCACCAGCTGCTCCTTGAAAGCCTTATGGGGCTGTTCTTCTCTGTCTCATAGGGTAGTTGTGAGTCAAAATCCACTCAACAGCAACAGGTTTGGTTTCTGGTTTTTACCAGTTTGGATGCCCTTTATTTTCCTTTCTTGCCTTATTACTGTAGCTAGGACTTACAGTAAAATATTGAAGAAGAGTGATACTAAAGGGCATCCTTGTCTGGTTCCCATTCTCAAGGGAAATGCTTTCAGCCTTTCTTCTTTGAGAATAATGTAGGCTTTCTTTTTTTTTTTTTTAATGTGCCCTTAATTATGTTAAGGAATGTCCCTTCTATTCTTATTTTGCTGAGCGTTTTTATCAGGAAATAGTGTTGGATTTTATCAATTGCCTTTTCTGCATTGATTGAGTTGATCATGGGATTTTTTTCCTTTTGTTTCATTTATGTTGTGAATTACATTGGTTGATTTTCTATGGTTGAGCTATACTTGCATACCTGGTATGAATCCCAAATCCCACTTGGTTATGATGTACTATTTTTTTTTTTAATATGCTGTTGAATGCTATTGACTAGAATTTTGTTGAAAAATTTTGTATCTATATTCATGAGGGATACCTGCCTGCAATTTTCTTTTTTAGTGTTGTCTTTGTCTGGCTTAGGTATCAGGGTTATGCTAGCTTCATAGAATGAACGAGGGAGTATTCCTTCCTTTTCTATGTTCTGGAATAGTTTCAGTAGAATTTGTGTCAACTCTTCTCTGAACGTTTGGTAGAATTCTCCAGTGACACCCTTTAGGCCAGAGCTCTTTTTCTTGGGTATTTTTTTTTTGAGCTCTTTAATTTCTTCTTTTGTCATGAATCTGTTCAAATTTTTTACCTTAGCTTTTCTTCAGGTAGGTAGATAATGTGTTTCTTGAAATTTGTCCATTTTTTCTAGGTTTTCAAATTTGCTGGAGTACAATTTTTCATAATATTCTGTTACAATCCTTTCTATCTCAGTTGGTTCTGTTGTGATGTCACCAATCTCATTTCTTATTTCGGTTATTTGCATCTTTTCATTCGTTTTCTTTGTCAATTTAGACATTAGTTTGTTGATTTTATTGATTCTTTCAAAGAACTGAGTTTTAGTCTTGTTGATTCTTTCTATTGTTTCTCTGTTTTCTGTTTCATTTATTTTCACTCTAATCTTTATTATCTCCTTTCTTCTGGTGACTGTGGGCTTCTTTTCTGATCTTTTTATATTTGTTCAGGTTGTAGGATTAAGCTATTGATTTTGGACCTTTCTTCTTTTTTGATGTGTGCATTTATTTCTATAAATTCTCCTTTGAGCACTGCTTTTTCTGTGTTTTACTCACTTTCTTAACTATCTATGAGGACTTATGTTTGATAAAGTAGAGGGTCAACAAAAATGAGGGAAACCCTCAACGAGATGGAATGACATGATAGTCAAAAAATGGACACAAACATACCAATGATTATGAAAATGGAATAAGATCTGCAGTGTTTCATTCTGTTACACATAAGGTTGCCATGAGTAGGAGCCCATTTGATGGCAACTAACAACATGTACATTTGTATATTATATATAATCATATTTCTCCCATCTCAAAAAAGCTGCCATTTAACAATGCATCCCTCTGCAATTGCTGTTCTATTTCATGCTCTTTACATTCAGATTCTTTAAGATCTTGTTTATACTGTTAGCACCTACTCACCATCCAACTGTATTCATTCCACTGCAGTCTGACTTTGGCCCAACCTCTAAAAAAAATAAACCAGAATTTCCACAACCTCTCTGATTCTAAATAGATATGGTTGGTTTTCAGGGCACCATTGCAAAAACTTATTACTGATACATATAGTGATTAATTAAAAGTTTTAAAATTATTGAATTATGTCTTGGATCCCTGTAATTAATCATGAAACTTTTAGAGACTAAATTTTCAGATAAGAAACTATTGGACTATACATAAGTTATCAAGATTACAGCAACAATAGGAGACTACAGCAGAAGTTATATATGGTCTTCAAAATATTAAACACAATTTATCTAAGACAATTCATACCAGCTTGTTTTCTAAGTTCTTTATAATTCATTATAACTCAGGCCTCATAACAACCATATAAATTGGATTCTATTATTAGTCTTCATCATACCAATGAGTGGGCAGAGACAGAGAGGTTAGTTAATTTGTCCATGGCCACCAGATGGTTAGAGTTGGGATCTACCCTGGTAGTCTGACAACAGAATCCATACTTATAACCATGATACTTTGCTGGCTCTTTAGAAATAACAATGGGACATAAAAAGGATGAGGTAAATATGTCATTATTTATTTAATATTTGAAATGCAAATGTTTTAAAACATTTCCTGGTCATGATTATTCCCTAAATAATATATAAAAAACATTTAAACTGAAATCATGTGGCAAAAACACATTACACTTTACAAGATAATTCAAGGACAAAGAAAAGAAGAGCATTACAAGGTAACATAGTGTGTAGTTGGAAACTTAGCATATACATTTTCGGTGCAAACTTGATTGAATTTGAAACTTTTACTTGCAAAATTATCACTATTTTATTTAGACCAAAGCACTAATATTTGGAGGGAAAACTTATAAAAGGATTTTGAAATATATAAATTCAACTTGTATGAAAGAACAAGTCATCTTATTGATGCTTTCTATCCAGCAGTTATCTTTTCTTGTACCTATGAATGTGCCCAGGGTAACTAAACTACAGAGTCATTCAGTGAATGCAATAAATTACCATCAGTGCAGTACTGGACCTGGAGGGTTTGATGTTAGTGATGGCCATATTTAATATCTTCATTAATGATAAACCAGAGGGAGTCAAGGACACTGTAATGAAAATAGGAGCAAACAATTGTAGAAGATAAACCAAAAAGAACATGAAGCACCATATCAAAGAAGTCTTTTTAGTAGTAAGATTTAATATTTTGTCACACAACTTTCCAAAGAAAGGTGAAAGTTTAACCCATGCTCAATTTATCCTAAATACTGTTGTTTACTGGACAGTGCAATGAAAAAGGAAAAAAAAAAAGTAAGAATTACGCTTCTTATCCTGATCTTTTTAAACGTTAAGTACATTTCTTTGTGCAGTCAAAGCCTTAGGTTATTTGTCTTAGCTGCCATCCTTCCAGTCCCTCATTCATTCCCTTGCAATGAATTAAAAACGCCTTCAGAATTCACGCCAGGACTGACCATTGGAAACTTACTCTCTTTTTATTTATTTATTTATTTATTGTACTTCAGGTGAAGGCTTACAGAACAAATAGTTTCCCATGAAACAGAAGTACACATGTTGTTTTATGACATTGGTTAACAACCCCACAACATATCAACCCTCTAACTTCTCA
>NW_004444182.1:1620476-1631953 GCF_000243295.1 Trichechus manatus latirostris
GGATGCCTACTGGAACCATCCTGTCCTGTTTTTGTAAATGTTTTGATATTGTCTGCTGTCTTCGGGGCATTCAGTAGTTATTTTTCTCCTTTATTGATTGTAGATTTGTTTGTTTTTTCCCTTTTTAAAAAAAAAAAATTGACTATATCTGAGCAGGCAGACTGTGTGTTCTTTGTTGTTTGCTTGTTTGTGGGCACAATACTTTTCATCCCCTTCTTCAACTGGGAGTGTCAGTCACTCAGATATGGTACAGCAGGGCAGGTCTAGCTGAAGAGGAGTTACTGGGACGGGTTGTTTGTGGCACTTACTACAGCCACTAGAGAGGGTTGGTAATCAGTGCAGGGCAGGTTCCAGTAGGCCGTGCCTGTGCTGCTTGGTGGTGTGATGTCAAGCGCATGGTGCAGGTAGGCAGGATGCAGCAGGGAGATTGTTATGTGTGGAGCTAAGATGGATATGGGAGAGAAGAGAGAAGAACAGGAGCCAAAAACATACAAACAAACAAAAAAGAATGCTAGGGGAGCTTGCCATTGGAGTGGAGAGATGAGAGACTATTAAATGGAGAAAAACAGAAAGGGGAGGGGGAAGAAAAGAAAAGAATGAATAAATAAGAATCAGAAAGGTTAAAGAAACGCAAAGTTCCCCAGGGATCCCACCGGTGCAGCTATGAGGTCTGGGGAAGTCACTCTCAGGTGTTGCAGTGCAGTCTGGCTAGAAGTTGTAGAGGTATACAATGCCAGGAATTCAGGGAACAGAAAGAGAAGGAAGATATAGAGAGACAAGAAACTGAGCAATGAAGAAAAACAAAAATGGAAAAAGAGGAAAAATAAAACAAAAGAAATTAAAAAAAAAAAAAAAAAGAAAGGCCCCCAAAGAAACAGAAAAAGAAAACTGTGTAAAAAGAAATGCTCTCAGGGATCCCTCTGCATGTCTGCGGAAACCAAAGGGGAGTCTCCCTACCACGCAGCTCAGCCTGGCCAGAAAGGGCTCCCAACTCAAGAAAAGGAAAAGAAAACAAACAAAGAATTCAAAACAAACAAATGAACAGAAGCCCCGGGATCCCACCAGCGTGGCAGCCCAAACCGGGAAGCAACTCCACACTCGAACAGAGCTCTGCAGCCCCTCAGGAAGAAGCAAACATGGCACATGGAGCCAGGTACTTGAGCAAAGGGAAGGGGAGGTAGCGAGAGGCAAGTAAGTAATCAATAGAAGCAGAAAAAGAAAAAAGCAGCACTAGCAGCCAACCAATGTCACTCAGAGAGCCAGCTAGTGTGGGCTGGTGTTGCTGGACAAGAGACTGTGTCCGCGGGAAGCAGAGGAGGCCGAGTGTGGGTGAAGAAGGTTATAGAGTGGGAAAGCATATACCACAGGTTACCGGTGCTCTGCAGCACCTCAGGAAGAATCAAAGATGGTGCACGGAGCGATTTACTCGAGCGAAAGGTGGGGGGGGGGCAAAGAAGAAATAAAAAGAAGCGGAAAAAAGCAACACCAGCAGCCAACAAATGGTACTCAGAGAGCCACCCGTTTGGGTGTGTGGAATCCAAGCAACCGCTGTTTCCCGGGCAAGAGACTGTGGCCGCGAGAAGCAGAGGAGGCCGAGTTGGGGTGAAGAACGGTGGGGGGTGGGAATGTGTATATTGCCAATTACCGGTTGTTTTGTCTCCCGCTGGAAGCTCCTTGAGGCTGCTTTCTTGTACCCCCTGTTTGCTGGTCTCTGATAGGAGTCCAAGATGGCGGATCCATGCTGCGTTAGCTGGTAGGGACCTCTGCATGAATCTCTCCTCACTCTGTGTTCTCTGTCAGTTTTCTCACTCCATTTGGTGCTTGGCTGAGTTCTTTATCTCTTCATTTGATGTTTTAGGGTTTCAGGATTGTTGTATTCTCTGTTTGGCTTAGTTTTTTGGATGTTTGCTGTGGAGGGATGGCGTGGTGGTTCTGCCTAGAGCGCCATTTTGCCAGAACTCTGGAAACTTACTCTCTTGAGGCTGTATTCTTGTTTACTAATTCCTTTCTGCCAGACAATTTTCATCATTTCTGAATCCCCAAGTCTCAAACTTCCCTCTATCTCCTTCCCCTTCTCTCTGTCTCTCTTCCTCTTGTGCAGGAATTGATTTATTTAATATACATTTTTTTCACCATCAACCATGTGCCTAATATTCTTCTAGGACATGTCGTAATCTGAGCTTTTTCATGAAGAAAATTATAATCTTCACTGTTAGATAAGAATGTACATTGTAACGGTGATACTAGAAACTGGAAAAAAGTTGCCCCTTCCCAGCCTTCGCCTCCTTCATCATCAGGAAAGAAGGTGCCTAAAACGATCCATGTTCCAGGTAAGCTCTCCATCTCCCCTGTCCATCCACAAACACTGACATCTTTGTCAAGTTTACCTATTTCAGGATCATGATGACACGTCAGCATCAACCCAATCCACTTACTTCTATTAACGAGTTGTCTATTTTCTTTAGTTGTTGTTGTGTGCCATCAAGTTGATTCCAACTTATAGCAAACCTATAGGATAGAGTAGAACTTCCCCATCGGGTTTCCAAGGAGTAGCTGGTGGATTTGAACTGCTGAACTTTTTGCTTAGCAGCCAAGCTCTTACCCACTATGGCACCAGGGCTCCTGGTTTTTTAGTAAGATATATAAAATCTTATTCTTTTTTTTGGTAGCTTGCCTTCTCTGCCTTTAATTGTGCCTTTGGAGGAGCAGAGGGTCCTAAGCTTAATATATTTTTCCTCTTTATGGTCAGTGCTTTTATGTAATATTTGAGAAATCTTTGCCAAGATAAAATTCTGAAAACATGCACATCAATTTATCTGTTTTAATTTTAATCTTAATATGATGCTTTAAACTCTAATAACATATACACTTATAACCTCTTCTTGATACGATTATTGGATTTATTTAATATTTCTTTTATGTAAGATTAAAAAATATATGAAATTGGATTCACTTACTATAATTTACAATTATTTATAATTGGTTTGGTTATATTTTTAATTATGCACCAACCACTAATGTCAAAGATGAGAAAATTGAAGATTTTTACTAACTTTGGCAGTCTGTAATTGATCAAACTTGCAATCAAGATGCATTGATAATCACTGATGATTGAAATGCAAAAGTTGGAAATGAAGAAGAAAGATTGGTGGTTGGAAAATATGACCTTGTTGATAGAAACAACACAGGAGATTGTATGATAGAATTTTGCAAGACCAACCACTTCTTCATTGCAAATACCTTTTTTCTACAACATAAACAGCGACTATACAAGTGAACCTCGCTGGATGGAAAACACAGCAATCAAATCGACTACATATATGGAAAGATATGATGGAGAAACTCAATATCATCAGTCAGAACAAGGCTGGGGCCAACTGCAGAACAGACCATCAATTGTTAAGTTTCAAGATGAAGCTGAAGAAAATTAAAACAAGTCACGAGATCCAAAGTAAGACCTTGAGTATATCCCACCTGAATTTGGAGACCATCTCAAGAACAGATTTGATGCATTGAATACTGATGACCAAAGATCAAACTAGTTGTGGGAAGACATCAAGGACATCATACATGAAGAAAGCAAAAGGTCATTAAAAAGAAAGAAAAGACCAAAATGGATGTCTGAAACTTACTCTTGAACATAGAGTAGTTAAAGCATATGGAAGAAAAGATGAAATAAAAGAACTGAACAGGAGATTTCAAAGGGCAACTCAAGAAGACAAAATAAAATATTGTAATGAATGTGCAAAGGCATGGAGTTAAAAAAAAAACAAAAGTGAAGGAAAAGCTTAGCATTACTCAAACTGAAAGAACTGAAGAAAAAATTCAAGCCTCGAGTTGTAATATCGAAGGATTCTTTGGGGAAAATATTGAACTACGTAGGAAGCATCAAAAGAAGATGGAAGGAATAAACAGAGTCACAGTACCAAAATGAATTGATTGACCTTCAACCATTTCAGGAGGTACCATATGAGCAGGAACCAATGGTACTGAAGGAAGAAGTCCAAGCCGCACTGAATGCATTGGCAAAAAACAAGGCTCCAGGAATTGATGGAATACTGACTGTGATGCTTCAACAAACAAATGTAGTGCTGGAGGTGCTCACTCGTCTATGCCAAGACATTTGGAAGACAGCTCCGTGGCCAACTGAGTGGAAGAAATTCATATTTATACCTATTCCAAAGAAAGGTGATCCAACAGAATTCTAAAATTATTGAACAATATCATTAATATCACACACAAGTAAAATTTTGCTGAAAATCATTCAAAAACGGTTGCAGCATAATATTGACAGGGGATTGCTAGAAATTCAAGCCAAACTCAAAATAGGATGTGGGATAAGTGATATCATTGTTGATGTCAGATACATCTTGGCTGAAAGCAGAGAATACCAGAAAGATTTTTTTGTGTTTTATTGACTGTACAAATGCTTTTGACTGTGTGGGTCATAACGAATTATACGTAACTTTGTGAAGAATGAGAATTCCAGAACGCTTAATTGTGCTCATGTGAAACCTGTACACAGATCAAGAGACAGACGTTCGAACAGAGCAAGGGGATACTGCATGCTTTAAAATCAAGAAAGCTGTACGTCAGGGTTGTATCCTTTCACCATACCTTTTCAATCTGTATGGTGAGCAAATTTCTTGAGAAGCTGGACTGTATGAAGAAGAATGTTGCATCACGATTGGTGGACAACTCATTAACAACCTGTGATATACAGATGATACAACCTTGCTTGCTGAAAGTGAAGAGGACTTGAAGCACTTACTGATGAAGATCAAAGACTACAGCCTTCAGTATGGATTACAACTCAACATGAAGAAAACAAAAATCCTCACAACTGGACCAATAAACAACATTATGATAAATGGAGAAAATATTAAAATTTTCATGGCTTTCATTTTACTTGGATCCACAATCAACCATGGAAGCAGCAGTCAAGAAATCAAACGACATATTGCATGGACAAATCTGCTGCAAAAGACCTCTTTAAAGTGTTAAAAAACAAAGATGTCACTTTCAGGACTAAGGTGCACCTGACCCAAGGTATGATATTCTCAATCACCTCATATGCATGTGAAAGCTGGAAAATGAATAAGGAAGGCAGAAGAAGGATTGATGACTTTGAATTATCATTTGGTGAAGAATATTGAATCTACCATGGACTGCCAGAAGAACAAACAAATCTGTCTTGGAAGAAATACAGCCAGAGCGCTCCTTAGAAGTAAGGATGGTGAGACTTTGTCTCACGTACTTTGGAGGTATCAGTCCCTGGAGAAGAACATCATGCTTGGTAAAGTGGAGGGTCAGTGAAAAAGAGGAAGACCCTCAGTGAGATGGATTGACACAATGGGACAGACTGCAACAATGGGCTGAAACATAACAATGATTGTGAGGATGACTCAGGGCTGGGCAGTGTTTCATTCTGTTGTACGTAGTATTGCGATCATTTGGAACCAATTTGATGGCACCTAACAACAACAATATATTATGATTTTTATTTCAGCTTTTTGTTCTTTATAGCTTGAGTTTAGTTATGTATTATTTTTCTAAAAAGAACACATTTGTCTCGAAAGTGAAGATCTATCTATATTTATGTGTATATCTATCTATCCATCCATCTATCTACTATCTATCTATATCTATCCAGATTAGCAGACTTCAGAATTATTTGCTGAAATTAGTGGTGATGTTGGCTACACAACAAGGCCACAGAGCAAGAACTGGGGTGTGGGAAAGGGGGAATATATCTTAAAAATTGCCTAGCATGAAAAATTGAGGTACATGTGAATTAATGAATAAGGTGATGCATCAATAATAATGTCTAAAAGCCTCCATATATTAAACCAGAACATGGATACATTTCTCTTTCATTGACTTAGTACAATCACGGGCGTGTTTCTTAAATTATGATTGCACGTTTCAAAGTATATTTTAGTACAAAGAATAATTATAAATGGCCACATTTTTATTGGTATTCAACATAATTTTCCTTTGAAAGAAAAGTTGCTCAATTTCCATATGCCTCTCAAAACTGATTTTCACTTCCTATCAGGCAACACTGTAAGCATTGTTTGAGAAACTTGCCAGTAGGAGGTACATCAAGTGGAAGATATTTGTGACAAAGTACTAGCAATATCAGCAAAAGATTAATGCTCAAGCTGTGGAATAAAAGAGATATGAAGCCAAAGCCCTGGAGAAGCAGTAGGCAGGAAGCAGCATATCGGACAGCAAAAGTGAACAAAACCTTGGAGTAAGAAGAATAAATGCCTGAATGTCAGGAACCAGCTACAAAGCAAGATCAGTTATCAAAGTTAACATGAAAGAAGACATTTTGAGCCCCTGTAAAGATAATAAAGATTTAACGTTTATCTGTATATATTATGTAGGTAGAAAAAGATGAGTTGTAAAGAAATATATGCTTTGAGTGTTTGCATGGTCCCTGACGTTCTTTCTGGGATTGACTCCCTCTTCTTCCTGGACTGACTAACATTAACACTGTATGCTGTCCTACCATCACAGAAGTAGAACATGATTCAATATGTCAGCCCTGGTGGTGTGCTGGTTAAGGGTTACAGCTGCTAACTAAAAGGTTGGTAGTTCGAGTCCACAAGCTGCTCCTTGGAAACCCTGTGGAGCAGTTCTACTTTGCCCTATAGGGTCACTCTGAGTCTGAGTCGACTCGATGGCAATGGATTTGATTTTTTGGTTTAAGTACTACTTAAAAGATAGATAAACATGTGAAGGTGCATCTGGAAGCCAAGAAATGCCGAGGATTACTGAGAGCCACCAGATGCTAGGAAAGAGGCATGTAACGGAGCCCTCAGAAGGACTCAACATGAATAATACCCTGATTAGGCTTCTAGGCTCCAGAATTGTGAGACAATAGATTTCTGTTCTTTAAAGTCACCTACTTTGTGGTATTTTGTTATGGCAGTGCTAGGAAACTAAGACGGTGACTGCTGACTTAAAATAAGTTTTATCTTCATAAATATGTATTCAGTAATCTGTTACACTGGCTGCTCCTATTCCTATCAATTCACAGTGTGGTGCCTAATACCAGTGGCAACTTAATAAATGTTGTGTAAATAATAGTTTATGAAATCAGGTTTTTGAAATTAGCAACTTAATATAGAGAGGACTTTGAGTAAGTCTTTCAGTTTCAGATGCTATTTATAAATGCAGATTTGAATATAATAGTCAAAACTTTAATATATACAGTGTTTAAGCACAGAGACAGTTATATTTGTATTGAGAGTTTAAATGATATCCATGTTAATTCATAAGGTACATACTGATACTGTAAGAGTCCAATTCCAGTTTCAAACCCTAGTTGTATGCTCATGTGTAGTAACAATATGCCGATAGATATAATATTTACCCACTGCCTTATAATAAGCCCCCCAAATTTAGCTCTGTTCACAAGGAAATAAAAGAGCTATATGGTACTAAAAAGAATATTATTAGTATGCATCTCTGCTGTATTTACTTGACTCCAAGGTTTACTTAAAGATACTTGTTAAACACAAAAATGACTTTTATGTATTTTCAGACTATAAGAAATGAGTAAGAGTTCCTTGATTGATTGCTATGATGGGTGATGTTATGTGTCAGCTTGGCTAGGCCACAATTCTCAGGGTTTGGCAGACATTTGTAATTATCCTCCATTTTGTGACCTAACGTGAGTAGCCAATTAGTTGGAAAGGGAGTTTCCTTGGAGGTGTGGCCTGCACCCAATATATACGGAGATTCTGGCAAAACTCGCTTTCTCTCTCAATCTTGCATTCATCTTGTCATTCTCTGACCTCGAGTTCTTGGTACCTGAGCCTGCAGCCTGCTGCCTGACCTGCGAATTTTGGATTCACCAGCTCCCGCAACCCTGTGAGCCAGCCAGCAGCTTACTGCCTGACCTGCAGATTTCAGGTTCGTCAGCCTCTGTAACCACTGAGTCAGGAGAAGCCTCCAGCCTGTTGCCTGATCCATGGATATGGGACTTTCCAGCCTCCACAAATCCATGAGCCATTTCCTTGAAATAAATCTCTCTCTATGTATATTTATACATATGCTTCATTGATCTTGCTCATCTAGAGAACCCAGCCTAAGAAATCAGCCAGTTAGCACTAAGTACCAGTGCTTCTTCACTTGCATATGAAAAAGTCTGTTAATAGACCTTAGTAGAATTACATACCTATAAATAAAGAAAAAAAAGTGTCAAAAGAAAAAAATGTATGTTTTCAGAAGTTTAACCATTCTAAACAAGACAAAAGTGATAGGAGAGAAAAGAGTAGTGAAGGTGACTTGAAAGAGTCCAAATTTAGGTGCCAACTAGCATGCAATGGGATCAGTAATTTAAACTACATATCTGCTGCAGTGCTCTCATCAGTAAAATATGAGTTAAGGCACTAAAATACTAAAACCTACACTTGCACTTGGATTACATTGGAATGGTAGGTATGTGGTAGCTTTGGTAGAATGATTTGATATAATTCTTTTTTTTCATCAAGTATTTCAGTTTTTAAAACTTCATCAATCCCATTATCAGTTTTTATCTTCATTGAAGTTTTTTATTTCTTTTCTTTAAGAGAGAATGCAACATAGGATTGTGAATTATTTACAATTCCTTACCCCAAGAGTCTAAATTGATTCATTTATTCAATGTACCACTTGGTTGACTTGAGGAAGTTATTTAAGTCTCTAATTCTCAGTTTCTGCTTATATAAAATGGACATATTCCCAATTTTTTTACCAACGGATTTATGTGATAATTAAGTTATTCAGGTAAAGGATGTAATACCATGTCCAGTATGGAGTCAGTGCTCTATAAAGATAATTCCATCCTTTTATTTTTCTTTTTCTTCTTATTTTTATTAGTTTTCATGTTGTTTTTGCCTGTTCATTGAGTACTGTGTATATGCTAACACTGTACTGAATGTGAAGGGTAAAACGGGAGGAAAAACCTAGCTATTGCCCTTCAAGTTCTCACAGTGAAGTAATAGACCATTAAATGAAATTATTTCCTAACTATTTATTAAAAATTTAATGCATAAGGAAGAGTACAATGAACATTTGTTTACCCACCACCTGGATTCAACAATTGTCAATACATTGCTAATTTTGCTTGCTAATTTTGCATGTTAAACTACATAATTTAAGGATATTCCATATATTTTATCATCTGTCAACAATTATAAAATGCTTTATAAAAGTGAGAAACATAATAAAATATATTTAGAATCATACCATTTCTGAAATACCAATCCATTTCCTAAGAAACCATGTGATACAAAATGTAGATAATAGTTCCTGATGTAAACATCATTAAAAAAAAAAGTTGCCGTTGAGTCGTCCCCAGCTCATGGTGACCCAGTACGTCAAGGTAGATCTATGCTCCATAGGGTTTTCAATGGCTGATTTTTTTGGAAGTACTCGCCAGGCCTTTCTTTCTAGAAGCCTCCGGGTGTATTTGAACCTTTAATCTTTTGATTAGCAGCCAAGCATTGTAACTGTTTTCACCACTCCGGGGCTCTGTAAATATCATAAAAACAATAAAATTATAAAGAAAACAGCACATCTCATAACAGAAGCTATAGCTTTTATTATTTTTAAATTAATAGTTTTCGAATACTAAAATATGTTTAATAGCCTCCGTATTTATAAATTAAAAAGCATAAAAATCAATTGAGCCACTTCTTATCTCAGATGTATTTGGGACATTTTGACCTCTTGGGAATCTAATCCTTATAATATCTTCTCATTTGTTTTTATAAAAGATATGTACCTAACTAATTGCTGTGTCCATATGACTGTTTCAATCACTTTTTTTTTTAATGAGAAAGACAATAACAAAACATACGGAATTTTCTGAATAATTATATATATGTTTTCTGTTTTATTGCTTATATGTTTAGGGAAGCCACTGAGCCAGCTAATATGTAACATCCAGCAATAGTACTTATAGTAACAACATAGTCAACTGCAAGGATAAATAATAATTCTGCTTTATGTTCTGGATCCCATTCACTCAACTATACCATTGCTTGTCTGGGCTCTTCAAAGACCTGCAGAGAGTTTGAATACCATTAAATATCTTTAGACTTGCTCTTGGAGAAAGATCCTATGCATGTGTCTATACATATATACTATAGTAGTATTATAAGCATAACAGAAAAAAAAAAAAACAGAGTAAAGGATTTAAAAAGAGAAGCTTACATATGGTTTATATGCTACACTGACAATCATATCCAAAGTTACTCTTGACATCACTGAGATGTATATAGATGTAGGTAGCTAATGCTGAACCTATATTAACTCACAAATATATACATTAGAAAATAAAGACATTAAGATAAGATAAAAGAGAGACTATGATTTTGAAGCTATTTGAAAAATAAAGAGTAAGGGATTTGCAAAAGCATGAAGCAATGGTGGCAACCTTATGAAAACAGAATATGTTTTGGAATGCTTTTAAATTGGGTAGGATGGATATGATGTATGCTTCTCTTCAGCTGGGAATCAAAGGGCAATAATCTGAGAAATTTCCTAGGTTGTCAAGGGGGAAAAATAGGTTATTTATTAAAACATTTTACAGCCCTGAGTTAGTATGATGTAATGGAGTGTATTTATAATAAAATCTTTGATAAACTGGCAGGTTTAAAATAGAAAAAAAAATTGCAACATATTTTAGGCATTGAAAAGGAATTCAGCTCTCACAGAGATAATTATAAGACAAGGAAGAAAACAGTGTTGAATTTCAGGATAAGAAATGTGATAAGTCAGAGAACAGAGCCATGAGCACAGTCTTTAGACTCAGTCCACTTTCGTTTTAAATCTTGGCTTTACCACTTGCCAGCTTCTTAACCTCTATGACCTTCCTGTGTTGCAGTCTAATTGGAAGTCTAAGCACGTGTACCAGGCTTCAAGCAATAGGACAACCAAAACAATGAGATGTAGTTTTTCAATGAAAATGTTGGTGTTATGAAATTATGCAGTCATGTTGGAGTAATAGTGCTTAAAGTTTCTAAACATCTTAATCCATTCCTATGACCTTTAGTGCCCTCATGTATAAAATTGAGAAAAATAATATCTAGCTTGCATATTCGAAATGATAATTAGACAAGCTAAATAATTTGCAACTGTGTTTACCCTACAGTATATACCTAAGAATTGGCACTTTCCCAAATCTCTTGGGATACAGATGATCACGTAGAAGACTTAAAGAAGGTGAATGAAGTCAACTATTCATTAAATCAAAGGTCTGGTTCAAGTTATAGTTGAGGAAAGTGTGGGAAGGAACATCCATCCTTCCCTGTGAAGTTCAGAATCAATTGAGAAACAGAGATGGCAATCAGCCCAAATACTTTTATAATAAAAATGATTTTTTAAAATGATTTTTACATCCCTTCGGGAGCAAGGGAGAAGGAAGAGAGCAGGATACAAGGAAAAGATTAGTCTAAAGGACTAATTGTCCACAGCTA
>NW_004444182.1:1632724-1646888 GCF_000243295.1 Trichechus manatus latirostris
TTTATAAAAAGCACATTTTTTCTCTTGTATAGAAAATAAAACCTTGAAATCTACTTTTGAGAGTAAAGTTCTCAAAGAAGTTTCTAGAATAAATCTGAGAAGATTTAAATTCACAAATGCCACGAACAAATCAAATGACATAAATCACTATGATTTACCCAATTAGCAAGGCTTATTACTTTTGAGTATAGTCCCTTGTTTTCCATTTCATATTGTATCCAATAGAATTATAATGACTGAAATTAGCATAAAAATGACTGAAATACTGTCAAACATTAGCAGGAAAATTACATAAGGAAGTTATTAAAATAAAGTATAAAGTATTTTCTGATATTCTAAGATCAAATTCAAACACACAATGTTGGTTTTCAAAATCATACGCCCTTTGCTGTAAATGATTTCCAACAGTCTTCTATCAGTTTGTCATATTGTGTAGCTTTCGTGTTGCTTTGATGCTGGAAGCTATGCCACTGGTATTTCAGATACCAGCAGGGTCACCCATGGTTGACAGGTTTCAGTGGAGCTTCCAGACTAAGACAGGCTGGGAAGAAGCACCTGATGATCTACTTCTAAAAAACCTGGCCAGTGAAAGCCTTATGAATAAGAGTGAAACATTGTCTGATGTAAAGCCAGAAGATGAGCCGCTCAGGTTGGAAGGCACTCAAATTAACTGGGGAAGAGCTGTCTCTTCAAAGTAGAGCCAAACTTAAAGACATGGATGGAGTAAAGCTTTCAAGACCTTCATTTGCTGATGTGGCAAGACTCAAAATGAGAAGAAACAGCTGCAAACATCCATTAATAATCACAACGTGGAATGTACGAAGTATGAATCTAGAAAAATTGGAAGTCATAAAAAATGAAATGAAACACATAAAGATTGGTATCCTAGGCATGAGGGAGCTGAAATGGATTGGTATTGGCCATTTTGAATCAGACATTCATGTGGCCTACTACGCCAAGAAAGACAAATTAAAGAGGAACTGCATCCCATTCAATGCCAAAAAGCACATTTCAAAACTTATCCTGAAGTACACTGATGTCAGTGATAAGATAATATCCATATGCCTACAAGAAAAACCAGTTACTATGACTATTATTCAAATTTATGCACCAAACATTAAGGTTAAACTTAAATAAATTGAAAATTTTTACCAACTTCTGAAGTCTGAAATTGATCAAACTTGCAATCAGATGCATTGATAATTACTGGTGATTGAAATGTGAAAACTGGAGACAAAGAGGAAGGATTGGTAGTTGGAAAATATAGACGCTGGAGATCACATGATAGAATTTTGCAAGACCAACGACTTCTTCATTGCAAATACATTTTTTCAACAGCTTGAATGGCAACTATCCACGTGGACCTCACTAGATGGGATACACAGGAATCCAATCCACTACATCTGTGGAAAGAGATCATGGAGAAGCTCAGTAACAACAGTTAGAACACAGGGACCGCTGTGGAACAGATAATCAATTGCTCATATGCAAGCTCAAGTTGAAGCTGAAGAAAATTAAAACAAGTCACGAGATCCAAAGTACTACCTTGATTATATTCCACCTGAATTTAGAGACCATCTCAAGAATAGACTTGACCAATTGAACACAAATGACCGAAGTCCAGATGAGTTGTGGGCTGATAGTAAGGACCATACAAGAAGAAAGCAAAAGTTCATTAAAAAGACAGGAAAGAAAGAAAAGACCAAAATCGATGTTAGAAGAGATTCTTGAACATAGAATAGCTAAAGTGAACAGAAGAAATGATGAAGTAAAAGAACCGAACAGAAGATTTCAAAGGACAGCTTGAGAAGACAAAGTAAAGTATTATAAGGAAATGTGCAAAGACCTGGAGTTAGAAAAACAAAAGGGAAGAACACATTCAGCATTTCTCATGCTGAAAGAACTGAAGGAAAAATTCAAGTCTTCAGTTGCAATACTGATGGATTCTACATGGAAAATATTGAACAACACAGGGAGCTTCAAAAGAAGATGCAAGTGATACACAGAGTCACTATACCAAAAAGAATTGGTTGACGTTCAATCATTTCAGGAGGTAGCATATGATCAGGGCCAATGGTACTGAAAGAAGAAGTTCAAGGTGCACTGAAGGCACTGGTGAAAAACAAGGCTGTGGTAATCTACATAATACCAACCAAGATGTTTCAATAAACAGATGCCCTGCTGGAAGCACTCACTGGTCTATGCCAAGAAATTTGGAAGACAGCTACCTGGCCAACTGACTGGGAGAGATCCATACTTGTTCCCATTCCAAATAAAGATGATCCAACAGACTGCAAAAATGATTGAACAATATCATTAACATCACACACAAGTAATATTTTGCTGAAGACCATTTAAAAAAAGTTGCAGCAGTACATCAACAGGGAACTGCCAGAAATTCAAGCCAGATTCAGAAGACGTCAAATGAGGGATATCATTGCTGGTGGAAAATGGATCTTGGCTGAAAGCAGAGAATACCAGAAAGATGTTTACCTGTGTTTTATTGACTATGCAAAGGCATTTGACTGTGTAGATCATAACAAATTATCCATAACATTGCAAAGAATGGGAATTCCAGAACACTTAATTGTGCTCGTTCAGATCCTATACTCAGACCAAGAGGCAGTCGCTGAACAGCACAAGGGGATAATCCTTGGTTAAAAATAAGGAAAAGTGTGTGTTAGGGTTGTATTCTTTCACCAACCATACTTATTCAATATGTGTGCTGAGCAAATAATCTGAGAAGCAGGACTATATGAAGAAGAACAGGACATCTAGATTGCAGGAAGACTCATTAACAAGCTGTGATATGCAGATGACACAACCTTGCTTGCTGAAAGTGAAGAGGACTTGAAGTACTTACTGATGAAGATCAAAGGCTACAGTCTTCAGTATAGATTGTACTTCAACATAAAGAATACAAAAATCCTCGCAATTGGACCAATAAACAACATCATGATAAATGGAGAAAAGATTGAAGTTGTCAAGGATTTTGTTATACTTGGATCCACGATCAACACCCATGGAAGCAGCAGTCAAAAAATCAAATGACGTATTGCTTTGGGCAAATCTGCTGTAAAAGACCTCTTTTAAGTGTTCACAAGCAAATATGTCACTTTGAGGACTAAGGTGTGCCTGACCCTTATATGCTTGTAAAAGCTGGACAATGAATAAGGAAAACCAAATAACTGATGCCTTTGAATTATGGTATTGGTGAAGAATATTGAATCTACCATGGACTGCCAGAAGAATGAACAAATGTGTTTTGGAAGAAACACAGCCATAAAGCTCCTTAGAAGTGAGAATGGTGAGACTTTGTCTCATGCACTTTTGACATGTTATCAGGAGGGACCAGTCCCTGGGGAAGGACATCATGTTTGCTGAAGTAGAGGGTCAGCGAAAAAGAGGAAAATCCTCAACAAGATGGATCGACACAGTTGCTTCAACAAAGGTCTCAAACATAACAATAATTGTGAGGATGGCACAGGACTGGGCGGTGTTTCATTCTGTTGTACATGGGGATGCTGTGAGTCAGAACTGACTCAAGGGCACCTAAAAACAACAACAATAAATGATTTATTTTATCTTATAGATAAAAGTTTTAGTTTTAATATCGTGTTGACTGTTTTTATCTGAAGAGTATTAGGTTTATTTTACCTTATGGATACAAGTTTTAGTTTTGACATTGTGTTGACTATTTTTATCTGAAGCGTATCATCAATTGCCATTTAGACCTAGAAGGAGAATTCACAATTCTCTCAAATTCAATCAATTTACCTTACAGATGGTGAAACAATTGAGAAACTTGGACTCGCAAATAATTAAAGAACTGCTGCTGTATGGCAAGATATGATTAATGACTCTCAGTGTTGTGCAGTTCTACCATTGTCTTGTCTTTTTTCCTGCCTCTGTCACATAGATATCATTATTATAAGTGTTTATTGCAATGCTAGTTTCATCTTTGTACGTTGGGTTTCCTATGGACAGAAGGTCATAGTTCTTTATCAGCTTACCCAATCTTCTAAAAGAAAGTGAATTGCTAAATAAGTAACCATTGTTTTCTGGGAGTGCAGACTGAATGGGAGTTATCGAATGGGTCCATAGTGGACATTATCCTTTTCTTATCATTAGCTGCCTATCAATAAAGTGGTAAGGTTTGGGACTTAGTAGTGTGCTTCTAGAGAATGAATTAAAGAAACTAATTCACTCCTCTGCGCCTAAGTCCCAGGTCACTAGTCGCTTAGACTTCACCATCCTTATGTGGGCTTATTTACCTTCATCGTGGACTGATCCAAGTTTGGAGATAAATTCTTATATGGTATTAATGTGTTCCTAAGAAAATTATATTTACTGGGACTTTAATTTCTCTCCATGTAACAGGAAGGGAGAGATAAATTGGGAAACTAATTTCTCTCTAGGTAAAGAGATTTAATTGCAGATGCATGGATATTTGTTGGCTAAGATTTATACTGTTACAGCAGAATATGAAGATTTAACAAAAATTGTATCATTTAGGGTATGTTATCATGAGTTACACACTGAAAAATTGAATGAAAGGTTAAAATAATTCAGCTCTATTTAATCTGGGAAAAAAAACAAAATGATTAGGGTGATTATTTTTCATGTGTATGATGAAATCTTTGCACAAGTTGTACATATTCGTGTATATTTAGGGAAATTATCTTCCGATTCTCTCTTCCATGAATGTGGTGTAGATGGTTATTGGGAGATTTACTTGGATGTTAAGTGATGCACATCACAAATTCATTGTAATCCAAGAATTGAGGCTGGCTTGGAGGTTTAACCAATCAAATCTATCTAATGAAGATGAAAAAGGCTTTCCTTTTGCCACATAGTCTAGTGCTCCTCACCAGAAATAAGGTTCCATATTGTAATTTAGAACCAAAGAGCCATCTAGTAAAGAGAGGTTTCTTTGCCTGGCCATGCTTTGAGTATAGGTACTCTACTTGAAATTCTTGTGGATTAGTAGGTGGTTGCTATTTGACCATCTAGTCCCAAATACCAACCTCTTCTCACCTCTTTGAGAATTTATCATTTCAGTTAAGAGGTCTTAAACTTTGTGATGCTTCATCTGGTAAAGGCGTTCATAGGTTAGCATTTAGAATTTATAATTAGGTGTCACTGAAGAGTGTTCAGGGAGTAAAAAGACCTCTGAAAATAATATGTAAATATTTTTTCAGTGTATTTTTCTAGAAAGAAAGTTGAACCTTCATTAGAGCATCAAAAGGGTTTGTGACCCACCTCTTAAATATACCAACAATATCCACTAAGAGTAAACTTAAACAAAATCCATTGTCAAATAGAATCCACAAATACATTGTTGAGTGAATGCTTATTGAAAGACTCCCAGATTAGTTACGTTTAAGAGCCCTGGTTGGAACCCACCCAGCAGCTCCACTGGAGAATGACCTGGTGATCTGTTCCCATAAAGATTATAGCTTAGGAAACCCCCTCTGTCACATTGGGTTGCTGTGAGTCAGAATCGACTCAATGGCACCCAAAAATAATAGTTCTTCTTAGGATTTGCCATCCTCAAACTGTCATTCAACAAACCATGCAGTGACTATTAATGTTAAATGCCAAATAGCTTCAGACTCATTGTATTTGAAAAATTCATAGTAGTAGTAATAACAGTAGTAGTAGTTGTTCCAATAGAATACGATACTTTTAATAGTGTTTAATCTTTGGAATTTCAAGTTCACTTATATATAGTTATGTCATGTATTGAAATAATATAAATGCAGCAGTTATATTATTAAACCATATAATGGTTGTAACTAGTAATCTGACCTCTGTACCTTGACTTCTTCAATCTTGAAGATAGAGCAAATAATACATTTTGAAGAATTGTTAAGAGCACTAAATTAGAAAATCAAGATAATTTGTACATTTTTTGACATAAAGGTTTTAGTAGATAGTAGTCATTATTAAGCTGATCTTAATATTTGGGAATATAATTTACTTTATTATTGAAAGTAATAATGCTATTATACAGTTTTTCTAACAATAATAATTTTAATAGATGACTGGAAAGAGCTTATAATATTTCTATGTTAAGATTGCACCAAAAATGTATTAAGAAATTTGAAAGATGAATTAGTAAAGCAGAAATGACATGGAATTTTACTATGAATTAGTTGGTGTATGGGAAGTCACAGTTATTTTTCCTTTTAATAGTCATTGAAGTTGGTTGACGATAGAAGCAGATACAGTTGCAGACCCCAGGATGCAAGGAAGTTATGGAAATGGTTTGCATTTTATGCCTTAATTTACTTAAAAGAAAAAGAAGAAGAAGATTAATGGAATGATTTAGAATTCTAGTAATATTTATATTAATGGTAAAAGGGCAAGTATTTGCATTAAACGTCTCATATATAAAACCCTATGCAAGCACTTCACAAGTGATAAATTGTGAGAAAGCTGTTTTTTTGACAAATAATATAGCTCTTTTCTTTTCTAAGGACATAAAGTCAATCACTCGTACCAAATGTTTTAAAAAAAAAAAAAAACTGTTTTTTTTCTGATGTATTTAATTCCAGTAGTCAAAAACTGGAACCTTTCTTCAAGCACAAAGACATGTACACATGAACACACACACACACTTTCATGCAGCATGGACAGTGTTTGCTAAAGGCACTTCATAAAACATGGCTATGCTTCAATAATGTGCCAGGTATAAGGCAAGAATAGAGAAGAATTTATTTATGATAGTTTGTTGGATGAATGACGTGAGAAGAGAGGAAGAAAATCATAGATGTCACAGGAAGTGACTTTTGTGAACAGAGAAAAAGAGATGGTTGCCTTCAGAAATTAAGTTATCTTCCCCACTAGAAATTCATCAATACTTCAAGTAACAAGAGCACAGCAGAGCAAAGGAAGACTGGAAATACACGTAGTGAAAAGTCAATAATCTGTGGATCTCCAGAACATTTGCAATAGGAATCCTACCACTAGTCCTGAGAAAAGATAAAGAATATACTGTAAAGAAATTTCCTACACATTTATAAGTTTCTATGTAAGCTGCATTTTAGCTGGAAATAAGATTGAAGTAATCTGAAAAATTTGATAAAAACGCATCCAACCTAAACTTGATGAGAGCAAATAGATGTGGTTGAGTTCTGGAAAAGCTGAGAGATTACGTACTTGAAGCATGTACAAAAACATATATATATATATATATATACACACACATATATATCCTGAGGCCTTGTATACAACTCTGAGGAAGACAAACAGTGCAGACCCGTAATATGGTATATACATTCTACTTGTTACTAGGTACCGTCAAGCTGGTTCCAATGCATAACGACCCCACGCACACAGAAGGAAAAACTGCCCAGTCCTACACCATCCTCACAATCATTGCTGTTTGAGCCCATTGCTGCAGCCACTGTGTCCATCCGTCTTGTCGAGGGTCTTCTTCTTTTTCACTAACCCTTTACTTTACTAAGCATGATGTCCTTTTCCAGGGACTGGTCCCTCCTGATAACATGTTCAACGTACATGAGATGACGTCTCGTCATTCTCCCTTCTAAGGAGCATTCTGGCTGTACTTCTTCCAAGACAGCTTTGTTTGTTCTGGCAGTCCATGGTATATTCAATATTCTCCACCAACAGCATAATTCAAAGGCATCCATTTTTATTTGGTCTCCCTTATTCATTGTCTAGCTTTTGCACGCATATGAAACAACTGAAAATACCAAGGCTTGGATCAGCCACACCTTAGTCATTAAGGTGACATCCTACCTACCAGAAGTAAATTATCTGTGCTTGTGTGTGTGTGTGTGTGTGTGTGTTCGAGAGAGAGACGTTTAAATACTTTGGGTAATTGAAATTCATCATGCCCAAAAGTGAGAACGAAACATAAATGAATACACTGTATCTCAGAAGATTTTATTATCTTTATGTGTCTTATAATGTGAGCATTGCTTCCTGTCTATAATTATTGTACAATATGTTCTTTAAACTCCACTCAACTGTACCATTCAAGGCCTAATTAAAGAAATAACAATCTGTTCTGGAGAAAAACTTAGCTTTACGGTACATGGAATTATTGCTAGATGATGTGTTTTATGATATGCATTTTGGATGATTTAAAGGCTTCCAAATGTACTTTTGTCTAAAAAGGAATTTTACTTTATTTATTGACTTTAAAAAATGCCACTGTCACCATCTGCTCTTCACTAACACCCAAATATATTAGTAAAATGAAAGTTTTTTAAAGACTGAAATTATCTAGAAAATTTTTGTGCCTGTGTACAATCTTCTCACGTAGTTTTTGAATATATGTGGTATATACTATTTGCTTTGTTAATTATATGTCTGAATTTCTCTCTTTAGTATGTATGCTTGTTTTTTATTTAAGATATTTTCAAGAGTCTAGGACAATGCTCAGGCAAATATGTCTACCCACAAATTTCCTTGAAATCAATTACTTGGAATAATTTCCGTAAAGATGTGCTAAAAGACGTTAAAAATAAAGAAAACTGGCACTAATGACTTGTGTTAATAGGATGATGATAGTAGTAGAAGATGATATTTAGGCAATGGTGCTATTAGTACTCCAAAATTTTTCTTGACAAAGCACTCCTCTCCATTGTTTACGAAGTGAAGATTTAAGTCCAAAAGAAAAAGCTAAAGAACACTTTAAAATTATCTGGGTCTTTCATTGTGTAAGATGTACTCAGACGGCAAAGAGTTAAAAGCCTATTTCAACTCTGAATATAAGTAGAGTTCTCTAATCCGTCTTAAACAGCAACCAAGCTAGTGTGTTAAACTCTTTTTATATAGACTTGCATTTCTTTCTTAATGGGTTCTGAACTCAAAGGGAAAATCAATCAGTTTGCAGAACCACAGTGAACTAGGCTGTACCATGCCACATGGTGGTCTCTCTTTACTGTCTGCCATGTAAGTTCAGGAAAAACAAATTAAGACAAGTCAAAGCTTGATGATTGTCATGGTTTGAATTATGCCCCCCTAAAAAATGTGTGTATCAATTTGGCTTGGCCATGATTCCCAGAAGTGTGTGGTTGGCCTCCATTTTGTGATTGTAATTTTATGTTAAAGAGGATTAGGGTGGGATTGTAACACCACCCTTACTTAGGTCACATCCCTGATCCAATGTAAAGGGAGTTTCCCTGGGGTGTGGCCTGCACCACCTTTTATCTCTTGGAAGAGATAAAAGGAAAGGGAAGCAAGCAGAGAATTGGGGACCTCATACCATCAAGAAAGCAGTGCCGAGTGCCGGGAGCAGAGCATGCCCTTTGGACCAAGGTCCCTGTGCGGAGAAGCTCCTAGTCTGGGGGAACATTGATGAGAAGGCCGACAGAGAGAGAAAGCCTTCCCCTGGAGCTGATGCCCTGAATTTGGACTTATAGCTTACTTTACTGCGAAGAAATAAATCTGTTCGTGAAAGCCATCGACTTGTGGTATTTCTGTTGTAGCAGCACTAGATGACTAAGACAATGATTTTAAAAAAATAATTCATTTTAATTTTTGTGGTGGTTGTTGAATATAAACACAGCAAAACATGTACCAAATTTCCACATGTGCAACCATATACATATACAATCCAGTGACATTGATTACATTTTATGATTTTTATCTCCAATTTAACATCAGAGTGATATGTTGGATCTTGTTACTCAAAAGGAGAAAGAAACAATACAGACAAGGAGAGGTGTTTGCCCAACTGCACAGAGTGGAGCTGTCCTAGGTCATCAATGCAGATGTTTTCTCAAGGAGGGCCAGTGTTTACAAATTCAATCTCCATTTATGATAAAGAAAAATGACAAAAAAAAGTAAATGATAAGAAAATATCTGGAGAACTTCCTCCTGTGTAGAGGCACCCCCAGTCTTACTTAATTCTTCTTCTAAAAGAAAGATATTGTGTGTATATACATATATGATCACCTGAGCAAAGCGTCAAGAAGGAATAGCAAAGTGGAAATATGTTTTCCTCCATAGCTTAGCTACCTTCAACTTGCTAAAGGTCTTATTCTCAAGTATTTAATCACTAACTAAAGAAAATTTTCTTCATCCTAAACAAGAAATAAAAGCCATGAGCTTTCCTTAAAGCAAGCAATGTGGATGTTAAATAAGAAATATCTGACTAGGACTGATGCATAATAATTTGAAATGACTTACCCTATTGAACCAGTTTCCTAAAAACATGCCACAGACTGGGTTGCTTAAAGCAACAGAGATTTATTATTTCACACTTCTGGAGGCTAATAGTCTGGAGTTGACGGTTATGCAAGGCTGCGCTCCCTCTGAAGACTCTCGGGGAAGGTCCATCTTTGTTTCTTCCACCTTCTGGTAGTCCCAGGCATTCTTTACTCTCTGCCGCCATCTGCACTTGGCTTCCTTCCCTGTGTGTTCTCCTGTCTCTAGGTCTCTTCTCCTAGTTTTATAAGGACCCTGGTCAGATTGGATTAGGATGGGTGATTGCGTTAGGGCCCACTCTACTCCAGTATGACCTCTTGTGAAGTTAATTACATCTGCAAAGATACTATTTCCAAGTAAGTTCTCACTCAAAGAGGTATTAGAACTTCAACATCTTTTGGGGACAAACAATTCAATCTACAGCACCTATAATTTGTATAGGTTACTTGGGTTTTCAAGCACATAATTATTTCTAATTAGGAATATTAGTTCCTTACCATCTGTAAGGAATAATATTGGAAAATGGAATTTCTTGTTTGAGCAAGGGGAAAGAGTCCAACTGACTATTTTGCTAAAGTAAATGCTGAATTTGTTACATATATAAAAGGAGCCAATCTGAATGGCAAATTATTTAGTTGTTGGATAAATATATTTTCTATTATTTTCAAAAATAAATAATTTTGCCTTTAAAATAGAATGCTGCATTGTTCACAATAGCAAAAAGATGGAAACAACCTAGATGCCCATCAACAAATGAATGGATAAACAAACTGTGGTACATATGCACAATGGAGTATTATGCAACGATAAAGAACAATGATGAATCTGTGAAGCATCTCATAACATGGATGAAACTGGAGGACATTATGCTGAGTGAAATAAGTCAACCACAAAAGGACAAATATTGTATGAGACCCCTACTGTAAAAACTCATGAAAAAGTTCAATCTTTGTTGGTTACGAGGGATGGGAGGGGTGAGAGGGGAAAAACTAAACAGACAGTAGATAAGTGGTAACTTTGGTGAAGGGTAAGACAGTACACAATACTGGGGAAGCCAGCACAATTTGTACAAGAAAAGGTCATGGAAGCTTCATAGACACATCCAAACTCCCTGAAGGACTAAATTGCTGGGCAGAGGGTTGTGGGGCCATGGTCTCCAGGAACATTCAGCTCAATGGTCATAACACAGTTTTCAAAGAAAATGTTCTACATTCTACCTTGGTGAGTAGCGTCTGGGGTCTTAAAAACCTCTGAGCAGCCATCTAAGATACTCCACTGGTTTCACCCCTTCTGGAGCAAGGGAGAATGAAGAGAACAAGATACAAGGAAAAGATTAGTCCAAAGGACTAATGGACCACAACCACCATGGCCTCCACCAAACTGAGTCCAGTACAACTAGATGGTGCCCGGCTACAACCACTGACTACTCTGACTGAGATCACAACAGAGGGTCCCGAACAGAGTTAGAGAAAAATGTAGAACAAAATTCTTACTCTTAAAAAAAGAGCAGATTTACTGGCCTGACAGAGACTGGAAAAACCCTGAGAGTGTGGTCCCTGGACACCATTTTAGCTCAGTAATGAAATCACTCTCGAGGTTCACCGTTCAGCCAAAGATTAGACAGCCCCATAAAACAAAACGAAGCTAATGGGGCACAACAGTCCAGGGACAAAGACTAGAAGGCAGGAGGGGACAGGAGCTGGTAATAGAGAACCCAAGGTAGAGAAGGGACAGTGTTGACATGTCGTGGGGCTGTTAAACATTGTCATAAAACAATAGGTGTACTAACTGTTTAATGAGAAACTATTTGTTCTGTAAACTTTCATCTAAAGTACAATTAAAAAAAAAAGAAAGTAGAACAACAAAAAAACACAGAATGCTGCAGCTATGCTTTAAATGTTTACAACATTGGTAAGAATAGCACAATTCCTTAAAAAATTGCTTAACAATACTTTAAAAAAATTAAAAGAAAAATGATCCAGGATTTAAAGGGTTACTCAGGAAAAAAAAAGATTTGTGATTCAGCAGTCACACTTGTTACCTATACTCTGTATGAAGACAAAAAGTTGACTAACATCTCCTAAGCATCTCTGCATGGTATTCAGCTAATTAGTTGTAGCACTTCTGCAGTTAGAGGTTAAAAGAAAATAAAACAATAATCTGTATATATATGTATAAGATGTAGTGTGAGAGTACAATATGTTGTTGTTAGGTGCAGTCCTGCCAGTTCCAACTCATAGCGACCCCATTTACAACAGAATGAAACACTGCCTGATCCTGTGCCATCCTCTGCAAACATTGCTATATTTGAGCCCTTGCTGCAGCCACTTCCTCAATCCATCTCGTTGAGGGTCTTCCTCTTTTTTGCTGACTCTCTACTTTACCAGGCATGATGTCCTTCTCCAGAGATAACATGTCCAAAGTACATGAGATGAAGTCTCTCCATGCTCTCTTCTAATGAGTGTTCTGGCTGTCCTTCTTTCAAGACAGATTTGTTTGTTTTTATAGCAGTCTATGGTATATCTAATATTCTTAGAAAACATCATCAGTTAAAGGCATCAATTCGTCTTCCATCTTCCTTACTCATTGTCCAGCTTTCACATGCATATGCGGCAATTGAAAACATGATGGCTTGGGTCAGGCACACCTTAGTCCTCAAAGTGACATCTTTGATTTTGAACACTTTAAAGAGGTCTTTTGTAGCAGATTTGGCCAATGCAATACATCATTTCATTTCTTGGCTGATGCTTCCATGAGCATTGATTGTGGATCTGAGTAAAATGAAATCCTTGACAACTTCAGTCTTTTCTCCGTTTATCATGATGTGGCTTATTGGTCCAGCTGTGAGGATTTTTGTTTTTTTTTTTCTATATTGAGGTGTAAACCATAGTGAAGGCTGTGCTTTTTGATATTCATCACTAAGTGTTTCAAGTCCTCTTCACTTTCAACAAGCAAGGCTGTGTCATCTGCATATTGCAGGTTGTTAATGAGTCTTCCTCCAATCCTGATGCCCCATTCTTCTTCATATGGTCCAGCTTCTCAGATTATCTGCTCAGCATACAGATGGAATAAGTATGGTGAAAGCATATAACCCTGATGCACATCCTGACTTTAAACCACGAGTATCCCCTTGTTCTTTTTGAACAACTGCCTCTTGGTTTATGTACATGTTCTTCATAAGTACAATTAAGTGTTCTGGAATTTCCATTCTTTGCAATATTTTCCATAATTTGTTATGAATCACACAGTCAAATGCCTTTACATGGTCAATAAATCACAGATAAACATCTTTCTGGTATTCTCTGCTTTCAGCCAAGGTTCATCTGACATTAGCAATGATATCCCTCATTGCACATCCTCTTCTGAATCTGGCTTGAATTCCTGGCAGTTCACTGTTGATGTACTTGGCAATTATTTTTTAAATATCTTCAGGAAAATTTTACTTGCATGTAATATTAATGATATGGTTCAATAATTTCCTCATTCTGTTGGATCACCTTTCTTTGGAATGGGCACAAATATGGATCTCTTCCAATCTGTTGGTAGCTGTCTTCCAAATTTCTTGGCAATAGACAAGTGAGTGCCTCCAGCGTCACATGTGTTTGTTGAAACATCTCAATTTGTATTCTGTCAATTCCTTGTTTTTTTGCCTATGTCTTTGTTGTATCTTGGACTTCTTCCTTAAATACCATCGATTCTTAATCATATGAAATGGGCAAACATCTATCAATTCAAAACAAAACCAAATAAAACAAAATTTTGTATATATATAAGATGTAGTGTGAGAGTATAATACAATAACTTAAAATATAGGTCTATAAAATGTAGAAAAATTAAGGACACACTAGTTCTGAATCTTTTTTTAAAACAATGAAATGATTCCTTATTTAAATGATATTAAATACACAAAGTGATAATGTCAAACCTTAACCAAACATATGCAATGAATTTGAATATTAAATAAAAATTTAAAGTTTTA
>NW_004444182.1:1646988-1673824 GCF_000243295.1 Trichechus manatus latirostris
AAAAAAAAAAAAAAAAAAACTCCAAATGGAAAACACTTATTTTTCAAGGAAATGAAAATATATGACTTTTACAAAATGACAAGTTAGAACTTATTTAAAAATGTTAAAACTCTTGATCCCTAATTGATACTGACTTTGTACGCCTACATTCAATTGCTACTTCAGACAATTCTAAACAGTAAAAGCAAATATTATTCAGACACATACTTACAACATGTTCTGAGAAGGACATGATTTCTTTGATTATGGGTATACTTAAAATAGATACGAAGCATTGCTTTTCTTTTTATTTTAGAAGGCTGAGTGAAAAGTTCTTAATATGATCAAGTTGGGCAGGTCTTGTCCTTTTTATTGAAAAATAGTGACACTAGGAACCACAAAAAAGGCATTTTTTGAAAAGAGGTACTCTATCTTCCTCTTGTCCTTAATTTTACAGAACCGAGTACAGCAGTTACTGATTATGTCATTTCTAGCTTTATACAATTGCATTCAGAGTGGCCAAATGAAGGCCAGTTGCTGTGGTTCCTACTGACATTACTTGAATAGCATCACAAAAGCAATTCAAGATATGTTGAACAGTTTGCAGTTCACTTTGTGTTTGTGTCCTGAGATGTTTAGGAGCTAATAAGCAAGAAAAATAAGTATTGACTCCTTGTTCTGCTCCTGTTCTTACTAAGCTAATTTGTCAGACAAAATCTGAGAACATGCCAGCAATATGTCTTATAGTAAAACAAACTGGAAATCTTCCTGGCTTAGGTCATGCTGCAGTCCAAATGATAGAACTTACTACAAGAAACATAAAGAAATAAACTACTTTTGAGTTGAGAATAATAACAAGGAATTAATGGCCCATGTTAGCATGAAAAAGCTGTTACCACTGGAACTAAAATGTATTGTTAAGCTTAATAAACATTCAATACATTATTTCAAATTAATTATGGGCTTTTTGCCATAGAAAACTGTAGCACAGGACTTCGTTGTGTAAAACTATTTTAAATATGGAAGTGTAATGTTTTATTAACCTCTCACTAAAAAAAAAAAGGAGATAGTTTTGAAAAGAGGTAAATTTAACAATTTAACAGTTATTTACTATTTTAAATAAGATTGAATACATGAATACACATATATGTATGTAATTTCAATGTAAATATTTGTACTTCCTCTAGTATTGAAGGAAATGTTTCATGTGCCAACATAAGGTTAAAAAAAAAAAAACAAGAAACCAAACCCTCTGCTGTCAAGTGTATTCCGAATCATAGTGACCTTATAGGACAGGGTAAAACTGAGTTTCCAAGGAGCACTTGGTGGATTTGAACTGCTGACCTTTTGGTATTCAGTTAGATCAAATTTGTGAAATATGTTTTCAGATGAATGATTTCTTATGTTTTTTCTTTCCTCAACAAATCTTAAGAGGTATATATTAAATCTTCCAATATGAGTGTATATTATCATTTTCTCATTTTAGATCCTTCATTCTTTCTTTTTCTTTTTGCTTTGTATTTTCTGAAGGCACAATTTATTCTTGTCAAACTTTCCTGGCAAATTACCCCTTTATCACTCTGACATACACATCCTTATCTATAATAATGCTTCTTGCTGTAAAGACTCTATTCTCTACTATTAGTATAGCTCCATCAGCCTGTTTTAGGTTAATGTTGCATGATATGTGTTATTTCATCCTTTTACTTTCAACCGTTTTTTGTACTTATATTAACGGTATGTCTCTTTCCAGTAGCAAATAATAGGTTATATTTTTATCTAATCTCAAAATCTAAATTAATTTAGTCCAGCTTTAAAATCTAACATAATCACTAATATAACTGAATTTTATAGATTATTTTCTTTTTGATTCTATGATTCTTTTATATTTTTTGTTACTTCCTCTTGCCTTATTTTTGATTGACCAAATATTATAAAAATTATTCTATTTCCCTTGATTTGCTTGTTATATACATAAGTATACTATTATTGTGTGATTACTCTAGAGATTACAATATTCTGACTTATTTCAATCTAACACAAGATAATACACAAAGTATTACCTTATCATTCTCCTCATAATGATAGTAACTTGGACACTTACGTCTTACCTTCTTTCTGTTTATTTTGCCATGCATTTAATGTTAAATATCGTTTACATGTATATATAACATACATTACATATATTTTGAATTCCACAATTATAATTATAATTTTGATATATAGATAAGTTCTTGTTGTTGTTAATTGCCCTTTAGTTGGCTCTGACTCACGGAGACCTCAGGTATAATGGAAATAAATGTTGCCCGGTCCTGTACCATCTACATGAACTTTGATATATTTGAGCCTATTGTTATGGCTATTGTCAATCTATCTCACTGAGGGTTTATCTCATTTTTGCTGACCCTCTGCTTTACCAAACATGATATCCTTTTCTAGTGATTGCTCTTTCCTGGTGGCTTCTCCTACATAAGCAAGATGAAGTCTCAACCTCCAATTCTAAGGAGCAGTTTGGTTATCTTTCTTTTAAGATTGATTTGTTCATTCTTCTGGCAGTGCATGGTATTTTCAATATTCTTTGCTAGCACAATTCAAATTCATCTATATAGATATCAATTATAGATATCATTAATCACTGGAACACAGAATGTACGGAAGTATGAATCAAGGAAAATTGGAAGTTGTCAAAATGAAATGGAACACTTGAAGATCAATATCCTAGGCACTAGAGAACTGAAATGGACTGGTATTGGCCATTACGAATTCTACAATCATATGGTTTACTATGCCACGAAAGACAAATTGAAGAGGACGACTTCACATTCATTGTCTAAAAGAACATTTCAAGAACTATCCTAAAATACAACACTGTAAGTGATAAGATGACATCAATATCCTACAAGGAAGACAAGTTAATATGACTATTATTCAACTACTAATGTCAAAGAATCAACTCAAAGACAAAAGATTTGGTTTGGATTTGGTAATGCCGAAGATGAAGCAATTGAAGACTTTTACCAACTTCTGAAGTCTAAATTTGATAAAAAATGTAATCAAGATGCATTGATTATTATTGGTGATTAGAATACAAAAGTTGTAAACAAAAAAGAAGGATCAGGAGTTAAAAAATATGGCCTTGATGATAGAAATGACACCAGAGATGACATGATTGAATTTTGTAACACCTACGACCTATTAAATGGAAATACCCTTTTTCAACAACATAAATGGTCACTGTACACGTGGACCTCACTGGATGGAATACACAGGAATCTAATCGACTACATCTATGGAAATAAACAATGGAGAAGCTCAATATCATCAGCCAGAACAAGGCCAGTGGCCAACTGTGGAACAGATCATCTGTTGTTCATATGCAAGTTCAAATTAAAGCTGAAGAAAATTAAAACAAGTCCACGAGAGCCAAAGTATGACATTAAATATATCCCACCTGAATTTAGAGACCATCTCAAGAATAGATTTGATACAGTGAACACAAATGACCAAAGACCAGATCAGTTGTAGGATGACATCAAGGACATTATACATGAAAAAAGCTAAAGGTCAGTAAAAAGAAAGAAAAGGAAAAAAAAAGACCAAAGCGTATGTCAGAAAAGACTTTGAAACTTGTTTTTGAATATAAAATAACTAAAGCAAATGGGAAAAATAATGAACTAAAAGAGGTGACCAGAAGATTTCAAAGGGTGGCTTGAGAAGACAAGGTAAAGTATTGTAATTAAATGTGCAAAAGACCTGGAATTAGAAAACCAAAAGGGAAGAACACGCTTGGCATTTCTCAAGCTTAAAGAATTGAAAAAAAATTTCAGGCCTTGAGTTGCAATATGGAAGGATTCTATGGGCAAAAAAATTGAATGATCCAGGAAGCATTAAAAGAAAATTGAAGAAATACACAGAATCATTGTACCAAAAAGAACTGATTGTCGTTCAACCATTTCAGGAGGTAGCATATGATCAAGAGCCAGTGGATCTGTAGAAAGAAGTCCAAGTTACACTGAATGCATTGGCAATAAATAAGGTTCCAGGAATTGTTGGAATACCAATTGAGATATTTCAACAAACGAATGCAACACTGGGAGCACTCACTTGTCTATGCCAAGAAATTTGGAAGACAGCTACATGGTCAACTGACTGGAAGATATACATATACATGCCTATTACAAAGAAAGGTGATCCAACGGAATGTGGAAATTATCAAACAATGCCATTAATATAACATGTAAGTAAAATTATGTTGGAGATAATTCAAAAATGATTGCAGAGTACATCGACAGGGAACTGCCAGAAATTTCAGCTGGATTCAGAAGAGGACATGGAACGAAGAATATCATTGCTGATGTCAGATGGATCTTGGCTGAAAGCAGACAGTACCAGAGAGATGTTTACTTACGTTCTATTGACTACGCAAATGCATTCGACTGTGTGGGTCGTAACAAATTATGGATAACATTGCGAAGAGTGGGAATTCCAGAACACTTAATTGTGCTGATAAAAAACCTGTACATAGATCAAGAGGCAGTTGTTCGAACAAAAGAGAATACTGCATGGTTTAAAATCAGAAAAGTTGTGCATCAAGGTTGTATCCTATGCAGAGCAAATAAGCCGAGAAGCCGGACTCTATGAAGAAGGACATAGCATCAGGATTGGAGGAAGACTCATTAACAACCTGAGATATGTAGATGACACAACTCAATGCTGAAAATGAAGAGGACTTTAAGCACTTAACCGATAAAAATCAAAGACTTCAGTATGGATCACACCTGAATATAAAGAAAACAAAAATTCTCACTACTGGACTAATAAGCAACATCATGATAAACAGAAAAGATTGAAGTTGTCAAGGATTTCATTTTACTTGGATCCACTATCAAAGCCCATGGAAGCAGCAGTCAAGAAATCAATGGACGTATTGTATTGGGGAAATCTGCTGCAAAATACCTCTTTGAAGTGTTAAAAAATAAAGATGTCACCTTGAGGATTAAGGTGTGCCTGACCCAAGCCATGGTATTTTCAATTGCCTCATATGCATGTGAAAGCTGGACAATGAAGGAGGAAGACCTAAGAAGAATTGTTGCCTTTGAATTACGGTGTTATCAAAGAATACTGAATATACCATGACCTGCCAGAAGAACAAACAAATCCGTCTGGAAAGAAGAACAACCAGAATACTCCTTGGATGCAAAAGAGTGGCGAGACTTCCTCTAATGTACTCTGGCCATGTTATTAGGAGGGACTAGTCCCTGCAGAAGGACATCACACTTGGTAAAGTAGAGAGTCATCAAAAAGGAAAACTCTCAAGGAGATAAATTGACACAGTGGCTGCAACAATGGGTTCAAACATAGTAATGGCTGTGAGAATGCTGCAGGACCTGGCAGCATTTCGTTCTGTTGTACTTAGTGTCGGTATGATTTGGAACAAACTCAACAGCATCTAACAACAACACAACAAACTTACAGTAAGATAAAACACCAAACTGGGGAAAAAAAATTAAAAGAATTTTTAAGTGGACCATGCTATATTTCAATTCCCTTATATCGATAAGTAAGTAGTGCAATAATACATATAGTATGGCACCATATATACATTTATAAATACTAAACTATTATATTTAGATTTAACATTTACATAAGACAGTATAAAGAGATAATTTCATCAAACAATATGTGTCACACACTTTTCTAAGGGCTTATACATACATTAACTTATTTAACCTAAAAAGGAGATATTTGTTGTCTTCATTTTGTTTGTTGTTAGTTGTTATCTAGTGGATTCTGACTCATGGTGACTACACCAGTGTGGATTAGAACTTCTCCATAGGATTTCCAGGGATGTGACCTTTTGGAAGCACACTATCAGGCTTTCTTCCATGGCTCCTCTGGGTGGGGTCAAACCACCAAACTTTCAGCTAGTAGTCGAGAGCTTAATCATTTGTGCCACTCAGGGACTCCTATCTTCATTTTGCTGATGGGGAATTTATGGAAAAAGAAGCCATTTGTCATGGAGAGAAGAGTATAGTTCTAGAATGCATATTCTGCACACTGTAATAGGCTGTCTATATGCCAGTTTTAATGATGAATAAAATGAAGAACAAGACGGACACATGCTAGATCAAACAATTAAGTAATTTTGGGGTTGGGCATGGCAGGGCATGGTGACTAATGTTTTTGGGACAGTAGTTTTTCCAGGGATAGATAAACTTTAAAAAAAATGAGAAAGAAAAATCTGAAATTTTATCTTTTCCACCACCACAGTTCACAGTACCATTTGCAAATATAGACATATTTTATTCAAATATGCACACATTTCTTGCATAGCATTTCAACTAGATTAGATTGGAGAACACCATGAAGGTCTACAATAAATTTAGAGAAAGCTTCTGTGTTATGCTCTATTTCATGTTATTATTGAGGGTAGAGACTTTACAAATGAAGGACCTCTTGGAAGATGTTTCATCTAAGGAAGTTTACATCCTTTCCCCCCTCAAATTCCAGGTCTGTCGCGAAACATGGTTTAATGGAGCTTTTCCAAATAAATCTTCTGAGTAAGACAAGGCATGAGACACAATTTTATCCTGTATTTGGTTTGAAGCAAATAGTCCATTGACTAAATAAAATAACTTGATTGACAAAATTTTTTAAGTTTCTTAATACCAAGTAATAGATAGCAATTTTGATCAAGTAATTAGTGTACATGTTTTAGAGAAAAAATTGGAATCTTTATTAAAGTAGAACATGCACTTGTCCTTTGAAACAGTGATTCCACTTCTAAATATTTGTTTTTGCTGTTGTTAGGTGCCATTAGTCATTTCCGACTCATAGAGACGCCATGTACAACAGAACAAAACACTGCCTTGTCCTGCGCCATTCTCACAGTCGTTGCTATGTTTGAGCCCATTGTTGCAGTCACTGTGTCAATCCATCTTCTTTAGGGTCTTCCTCTTTTTAGCTGACCCTCTACTTTGCCTAACATGTTGTCTTTCTCCAGGGTCTGGTCCAAAGTACATGAGATGAAGTGTCACCATCCTCGCTCCTCAGGTGTATTCTGGTTATACTTCTTCAAAGACAGAATTGTTCATTCTTCTGGCAGTCCATAGTATATTCAATATTCTTCTCCAACACCATAATTCAAAGGCATCAATTCTTCTTCAGTCTTTCTTATTCATTGTCCTGCTTTCACATGCATATGAGGCTATTGAAAATACCATGGCTTGGGTCAGGCACGCCTTAGACCACAAAGGGACAGCTTTGAATTTTCATATTTTAAAGAGTATTTTGCAACAGATTTGCCCAATGCAATACATTGTTTGGTTTCTTGACTGGTTTTTCATGGGTGTTGATTGTGGACCCAGTAAAATGAAATTCTTGACAACTTCAATATTTTCTGTTTATCATGATGTTGCTGATTAGTCCAGTAGTGAGAATTTTTGTTTTCTTTATATTGAGGTGTAATCCATACTGAAGCTTTTGATCTTCATCAGTAAGTGCTTAAAGTCCTTTTCACCGTTAGCAAGTAAGGTTGTGTTATCTGCATATCACAGGCTGTTAATGAGTCTTCCTCCAATCCTGATGCCAAGTTCTTCTTCATGCAGTCCAGCTTCTCAGATTATTTACTTAGCATACAGATTGAATAAATATGGTGAAATGATGTAACCGTGACATACAACTTTCCTCATTTTAAACCATGCAGTATCTGCTTGTTCTGTTCAAATGACTGCTTCTTGTTCTATGTACAGGTTCCACATGAGCACAACTAAGTGTTCTGGAATTCCCATTCTTTGCAATGTTATCCATAATTTGTTATGATCCATACAGGTGAATGCCTTTGCATAGTCAATAAATCACAGGTAAACATCTTTATGATATTCTCTGCTTTCAGCCAAGATCCACCTGACATCAGAAATGATATCTGTCATTCCACATCCTTTTCTGAATCTGGCTTGATTTTCTGGCAGTTCCCTGCCAGACTTTTTTGGAATCATCTTCAGCAAAATTTTACTGGCAAGTGATATTTAATGATATTGTTCAGTAATTTCTGCATTCTGTTGGATCATCTTTCTTTAGAATGGACACAAGCATCAATCTCTTCCAGTAGGTTGGCCAGGTAGTTGTCTTCCAAATTTCTTGCAATAGACAAGTGAGCACTTCTAGTATTGCATCTGTTTGTTGAAACATCTCAATTGGTATCCTGTCAATTCCTGGAGGCTTGTTGTCTTAGTCATCTAGTGCTGCTCTAACAGAGATACCGCAAGTGGATGGCTTTAATAGAGAGAAATTTATTCTGTCACGGTCTAGTAGGCTACAAATCCAAATTCAGGGCATCAGCTCCAGGAGAAGGCTTTCTCTTTCTGTCGGCTCTGAAGGAAAGTCCTTGTGATGCATCAGTCTTCCTTTGGTCTGGGAGCATCTCAGCACAGGAATCTCAGGTCCAAAGGATGTGCTCTGCTCCCAGCATTGCTTTCTTGGTGGTGTGAGGTTCCCATGTGTCTCTGCTCGCTTCTCTCTTTTATATCTCAAAAGAGATTGGGTAAGACACTATCCAATCTTGTAAACCTCATCAGTATAACCTCATCACAGTGATAGAATTTACAACGCATAAGGAGATCACATATAGCCTCATCATAGTGATAAAGTTTACAACACATAAGGAAATCACATCAGATTACACAACCATACAGTACTACGAATCATGACCCAGCCAAGCTGACGGATATTTTGGGGGGACACAATTCAATCCATGACACTTGTTTAGCACCAATGCCTTCAGTGTAGCCTGAACTTCTTCCTTCGGTACCTTTGATTCTTGATCACATGTTACCTCCTGAAATGGTTGAACATAGACCAATTTTTTTTGGTACAGTGACTGTGCATTTCTTTCATCTTCTTTTGATGCTTCCTGTGCCCTTCAATATTTTGCTCACAGAATCCTTCAGTATTGCAACTCAAAGCTTGAATTTTTCTTCAGTTCTTTCAGCTTGAGAAATGCCAGTGTGTTCTTCTCTTTTGGCTGTCTAACTCCAGGTTTTTGCAAATTCCATTATAATATCATTCGTCTTACTGAGCCACCCTTGAAATTTGTTCACATCTTTTACTTGATCATTTCTTCCTTTTGCTTTAGCTACTCTATGATCAATAACAAATTTCAGAGTCTCTTCTGACATCCATTTTGGTCTTTTCTTTTTTTCCTGTCTTTTAAACGACCTTTTGCTTTCTTCATGTATGAAGTTCTTAGTGTCATCTCACAACTTATCTGATCTTCTATCATTACTGTTCAATGCATCAAATCTATTCTTGAGATGGCCTCTAAATTCAGGTGGGATATACTCAAGGTCATACTTTGGCTCTTGTGGACTTGTTTTAATTTTCTTCAGCTTCAGCTTGAACTTGCATATGAGCAATTGATGGTCTGCTCTGCAGTTGACCCCTGGCCTTGTTCTGTCTGATGATATCAAGCTTCGCCATCTTCTTTTTCCACAGATGTAGTCATTTTGATTCCTACGTATTCATTTTATCCAGCAAGGCCCGCATATATATCTGCCATTTATGTTGTTGAAAAAAAGGTATCTCCAATGAATAAGTCCTTGGTCTTGTAAAATTGTATCATGAGATCCCTAGTGTTGTTTCCATCACTAAGGCCATATTTTCCAACTACCAATTTTTCTTCATTGTTTCCAACTTCCACATATCAGTAATTATCAATGCATCTTGATCGCATGTTTGATCATTTTCAGGCTGCAGAAGTTGGTAAAAATCTTCAATTTCTTCATCTTTGGCATTAGTGATTGATGCATAAATTTGAATAACATTCGTATTAACTAGTCTTCCTAGTAGGGGTACAGATATTATCCTGTCAGTGACAGCATTGTACTTCAGGGTAGATCTTGAAATTTTTTTTTTTTTTGGATGATGAATGCAATACCATTCCTCTTTAATTTGTCATTTCCAGCATAGTAGATCATATGATTGTCTGATTCCAAATAGCTAGTGCCAGTCCATTTCAGCTTCCTAATGCCTAGGATATCAGCTTTTATGTGTTACATTTTATTTTTGATGACTTCCAGTTTTTCCACATTCCTATTATAAATGGATATTTACAGCTGTTTCTTCTCATTTTGAGTCATGCTGCAGCAGCAAATGAAGTTCCAGAAAGCTTTACTCCATCCATGTCATTAAGGTTGACTCTACTTTGAGGAGGAAATTCTTCCCCAGTTGTATTTTGAGTGCCTTCTATCCTGAGGAGCTCATCTTCCAGCACTGTTTCAGGCAATGTTCTGCTGCTATTCATAAGGTTTTCACTGGTTAAGTTTTTTTAGAAATAGATTGCCAGGTCCTTCTTAGTCTTGAAGCTCTGCTAAAACCTGTCCACTATGGGTGACCCTGCTGGTATGTGAAATACCTGTGGCATAGCTTCCAGCACGCCACCAACAAGAAAGCCACTACAGTATGACAGATTGACAGATGTGTGGTGGAAGTTTAAAAATCTATCCATATTAAATATTTAGATACTTAATATCTAAATACTTACTTGAGAGAAACTCTTACATGTATGTTCACAAATAAATACGGACAACAATATGAATGGTAGCATTTAAAAAAATAAAAATCAAGTCAAATATCCTTTGACAAGAAAATCTACATTATGATATAGTTGTAAAAGGAAATTTTATAATTACATAAAATGAGAAAGAGAAGTACATGTGTCCACTTGAATAAGACTCAACAACAATGTAGTATAAATAAATGCAAGTTGCAGAATGATACAAATAGTAGGTAGTAATAAAACTTGTTCAATTTATTCATCTTTAAGCATGAAGTGATACTATAGCATACACAAAAGACATGTAAATTCATGTAGGATTGTGATCACCTTTAAAACATTAGTCTAGGATGGGAGAAGTATCCACATTAGGCTTCAAGACTTTCTGTAATATTTCACTTTAAAAATACGACAGTTGTTAAGATTTGAAAATTTTAGGTACCAGTATTATTATTTTACTTATCCACAATTTTTTTCTGCAAGTTTAAACTTTTATATTTTTAAAAACTAAAATAATTAAATGAAAGCACATTGTTCTAAGACTGAACTCTCCAGGTTCTGATTCTGAAAGCAAATATAGCACTTTTGCCCTGTGATGCTTTTTTCTCATTAAAATGATATTTGCTTCTAAGGAGAATTATAAGCGCAAAATTTGGGTACAAGTATTTCAAAATTTTGAAAGCCCTACTAATGGAAGCACAGAAACAACGTGGCCAGAGTTTTGTAAATGTAAATGATGTAGATCGGTGATATGAAGTATAGATAATTATGGTGGGATTAGGTTTTGGAGCTATTTATCTTTTATTTATGGATATTTATTTTCTTACATAATATTTGGATAAAGTCAAGAGAGAGTAAACACATATTAAACAAAAATAAAGTTGTTTTTGTAAAATATCAAAGATATTTAGAAATACTTTTACTTTTTTAATATACGATTAACCTTATAGCACTTTTTTTATACGGATCCTATTAATTGGGTGTAGATGTTAGATGTGTGGAGTGTAGTTGTCTGATTAATAGTGAATGCTTGCCATCTGGTGGACAAACTCAAAACTGTGGCGCATTCTCAAACTAACTCAAAAATCAATGCCTATCTGGCCTGAGTTTGCTATCCACATGTTTATCTATACCTCATGGTTGAGTAGTTTAAGCATATACATACGCCCTCCCACCAACCCACACCCACACACACAGACATGCACACAGCAGTCCTAATGGGTTTTAGTTTGCTTTCAGATGATGAACGGTAACAAGTGTCTTGTTGAGGATGACTTAGTTAATTTTTTAACGAGATTTGATTTTCTTGGACATTAATTATGTCATAAATCTGTTTAGACATTGCTTTTGAATGACACAGTTATTTGCAAATAACTATTCATGGACGTCTCATATTTATTTTGGTGCCTCCTATATTTTAACTCCTGAATAATTCATCCAAATGTTATATCACACCCCAACCCACCCCTGTCAAATAAACACACGCACACACACACACATTAACTAGAAAAATCAATAAAAAGAATTAGTTGTATTTTGTTCCTCTAGACTACAGATTTTCAATAAGGGTGTGGGGGAGGGCATGTCCTGTGGAATCCTTAGAGTTCCCCAAGCTTTCCCTAGGGATTCTGTCAGAGATTATGATGTAGGGGAGATAGAATACTTTTTTAAAAAATTATTTTTTATTTAGCATGCCTCATGATGCTTGGAGTGATAGATTGTTAGCCACTTGTTAGAGGTCTTTCAGTATTGTACGACAGTGTACAATAGGACCATGTTTGTTGGCTCAAATCCAATCTCAGTTTTTGGAGAGATAGAGGAGCCTGTTGGTAATTGGCAAATACTGTACTCTACAGAGGGGGGATTAGTCATCTGACAGCTTTGGTGTCTTCCCGAATTAACTCTCCCTAGCTCCCTTTTCCCCTATGGGGCAGTTCTGCTCTGTCCTATAGGGTCACTATGAGTCGGAATAGACTCGAGAACAAGGGCTTTTCGAGTAGCTCCCTTTACACATATTTGACTAATTTATGAGATAAACAAAGTCTCCAGTGTAAAATGAAATAGGAGGGAACTAGCAAACGAAAACAGGAATTTCTACATGCCGCGATTAAGCTGGAGCCCTGGTGGCTTAGTGGTTAAGAGAAAGGTCAGCAGTTTGACTCCACCAGCCACTCCCTGGAAACCCTATAGGGCAATTCTACTCTGTCCTATAGGGTCGCTAAGAGTCAGAATTGACTCGACTGCAATGGTTTTGGTTTTGGTTTTTGGTGATTAAGCTGTTACCATGCACCATGCAAACATGGATTGTATGGGCCAGAGGTGAATCGCACTGTAAATTTTTAACGTTTTGTTGCAGTGTTCTCATTCATTTATTTATTATTGCCTTCGATTTTATATGTCTTAGCAGTTAAGTTTCGCAAACATTATTATTGTCCAGTGTGGCGATTTTTGAGACAAGATATGATATGCAAGAGGATAATTATAAGACAATTCTGATGAAATTAGTGAGGCAAAGCTACAATCATCAGAGGGATTTCACTTCGTGAGTATGACGGCAGACACAAGAGAAGGCCCTGTTCACAAAGAGAGCTACTCACCAATAAGTCTGACGTGGGCTGGTAGTCCAGTTGCCCTGCTCCCCAGTGCATCATCTGTATAAAACACTGTACAGAGGCAGCAATGGCTGTTGCAGTACCAAAAAAGACAAATACCAAAGTTGTTGAACAAGTGAAGGGGTTGATTATTTTAAATGGCTGTTGGGATCTCAAAACAGACTAAAGAGTTTGTTAAACAAAAATCCCACATTTTGTGAAAACGCTCAGGAAATAAGTTACTTAGTAGCAGAACTTAATGCCCCAAAGAGCAAAATGCACACAACTGGCGAGGGCTTAGCAACACTGGCATGTAAATTAGAGTGAGTAGAATGCTAAGACAAAATACAGTATGAGACCCTGAAAAGATTCCTCTCGAACAGTCCCACTAGTGCATGTATTAAAGGCACATATATGATGCTCAGGGGGCAATGATGTTTCAGTGGTAGAATTCTCACCTTCCTTGAGGGAGACCCAGGTTTGATTCCCAGCCAATGCACCCCAAAGCACAGCCATCACCGGTCTGTCAGTGGAGGCTTGCGTTTTGCTATCATGCTGAACAGATTTCAACAGAGCTTCCCAACTAAGAAGGACTAGGAATAAAGACCTGGCGATCTACTTCCAAAAAATCAGCCAGTGAGAACCTGACCGATCACAACAGTCCAATCGCATTGTATTGTTGCCATAAGTTGGGGGCTGACTCCACAGCAGCCAATAAAAACAACAACACGGTGCTGACGAGGTTCTGTGTCGGAAACTGACACGCAACGGTGTCTACCCAGGTTGACCAGCCGGTTGATTTCATCAATAAATATCACACTGTAGCATTTATAAAATTCGCAAATAATGGTGAAAGTCAACTGTTTTATTCTTGTTTCAGTGAGTTGTCCCAGGCTAGCAAAGGCAAAGATGTATTTAACGTTTTGTATTTGTATCTGGAAAAAGATCTGTTTTGGAGAAACTGTGTTGGCATCTTTCCTGATGGCACCACATCCATGTCTGGTTCTGTAAGAAGTGTTACCTCTATGGTTGCAAACGTAACACTAAAATCCTGATGTTCCATAACACACCACAGAGAGATTATCAATAAACTCTCAGGTTTGAAATAAAAAATAATTCTGGCTGATGCTACAAAAACATTTAATGCTATCCAAGAAAAACCAGTTCAGTTGAAGATGTTTAAAGAACTGTGTGAAGACCTGAAGAAATTGTGCATAGTTCTCCTGCTATATTGAGTAAACCAGTGGCTTCCCAAAGGAAGATTTTCAACTGGATATTTGAGTTGAAAGGGGAATTGCAGAAATACTTTCAAGAAAATAGTAGGCCATATATTCTGCCTTCTCTAAAGGGAAAGAAGAGCTGACACATGTGGCCTACTTCACAGAAATATCTTATTATATGAACCAGTTAAAAAAAAATCTCTGCATGATCCTAGATAAAATGTTCTGACTTCAAGTGGGTGTAGAAGGAAGACCAATCTTTGGAAAGACCATGTTGCAAAAGGAAATTGTTAAAAGTTTCTATTCTTGGGCAAGCTTGAGAATGAGGAAGGTATCAGCAGGTGTCAAGTCTTGTTGAAAACCACCTGAAAGAACTGTAGAAGCAAACTGAAAAAGACTTTCCCTCTTTACTATGAATGTATGACTGGATAACAGACTCGTTCAGTGACACTCAAGCCCATTCTGAGAAATTAGCTTTGTGAAGAGATGATGAATTTTGTGAGGTAAAGTCTGATCATGCGCTCAAGATGAGAGAGATTGACCTGCCCATGTGAACCGGGTCAGTCATGGCCAGAAGAGAAACCGGTACAGACCCAAATTTTTAAAGTTTGGATGAACCGGATCAATAACCTGAACAGGACAAATTACGAGTGGAAGCTCTGGAATGGGAGACTCAGAAGTGAGCCTTTTCAGGGGCCTGATATGTAAGACTGGATTATTGCCAGGACTGTGGAGAGCGACACACAAAGCTGTGAGTCCAGCCACCATCTTTGAGTGGAGCACCGCTGTTTCCATCTCTGCTGAAAATCCGAGGGGCAAGAGACTTGATTGCTGTGCAACACGGACGCTGCCCTTGCTTTCTAAGAGGAAGATTAAGTTTGTGGAAGGGCTTCCACCCATAAGTTTTTCCTTTGTGGTTATCATTCTGGTTCGCTGAACTTTTTAAAAAATTGGATCTGTTCAGGTGTCGCGTCCTCAGCCATGACTGAACCGGAAAGAACTGGTTGGAAGCCGTGGCCCTAGATACGTTTTGATTTCAGGGAAAACGATGACCGTTTTGTTACAGTTTTCAACTTCTTATAGGTGAGCAAACTCTTTGTTTAACCAGCACTGATAGCCAGGTTGGAAATCAACTTAATTCACTTCAAAATAAAAACTGTTAGATTTTCTCAACTTCTACCAAGAATTGAGTATATGTTCAGCAAAAAGAAAGAACAGGTTTGAAATTAAAGATTAGTGTGAATCCCAGCAAGAAATGGCACACTCGATTCTCTTTTTTAAAGGCACTGTTTACAAAGGTGATGGTTTAGGAGCACAAGGGATGGTGCTTAATTTCTGGATTAGAAGCAGCTAGTGATTAATAGGAGTCCCAGAGTGTCTCAAACAGTTAAGTGCTCGACTGTTAGCTGAAAGGTTGATGGTTTGAACCCACCCAGCAGAACTGCAGAAGAAAGCATTGGTGATCTGATTCTAAAAGATCACAGCCTTGAAAACCCTTTGGAGCAGTTATATGTTGCCCACATGGGGGGGGTCCCCATGAGTCAGAACCACTTAAGGCAACTAACAGCAGTGATTAATAGCCATAAGCCTGAAGGAAGAATGGATGGGGACCTAAAAGAGAGTCTTTCAGAGCAGAACTTCTCAGACTATCTATAGTAAAGCAACAGGTTTTTTTCCCCCCATTCTGTTGACGATCAATACTTTGTAAAATGAAAATAAATGACTAGAAAAAATGAAATTAAAAGGATACTCAAAATAGAATCTTGTTCTGGCATAATTAGGTTCAGCAGATGCAAATCTACAATGTAAAGTTGCTAGAAAAGTCTGTAAATTCTACTTTCCATTTTTGTACTTATTTTATTGCAGGATTGTAGTAAATAATTGGCAGACTGATGCTGGTCAGCAGATCACAATTTGAGCACTAATTTAAAGGGTCCCCTCCCATTGCCATCAAGGCAATTCCAACTCATAGTGACCTTCTAGGACAGAGTAGAACTTCCCCATAGGGTTTCCTACACTGTCTGTTATCTTTGTGGAAGCAGGTAGTGACCTTCAAATGGATACAGCAGAGCCAGGCTACTGGGAGAGAACAGTGGAGACACACACTCACCTCACTGTCCTTAATCCCTCCCACCTCCTCCTGGGGCTGCCCACTGGCTGAGCCCAAAGCTATAAGGCATGAAAATTCACGGAAAAAACAGAACGGAGGAGGTGAAAAGGGGCTTGGCAGTGGAAGAGAAAGAGAGCTGGCACAGAGTGTCTGTCATACTACTCAATGGCTACTAAACGCCCTGACACCAAAGACATTTCTTCCCTGCGTTTTCACAAAGAAGCTGGGGCTACATTTTGCCTTCCTTGCTTTTATTAATTTCTCATTTTTTTTCGTTTTCCACTTATCCCTAATACATATTTTACTGTGCTTTGATAAGTGTGTCATCAAAAATACAAAGGAAAAAAAATACAAGTAGATTTGGAGTACCTTAATTCAGTTATATATCCACTAAATCATCTTCTTGAATATTTAGGGAGAAAGGAAGTGAGAGGGAGAGGTCTAGTGACCCCATAGATTGTTTTTCTGTTTTACTCTCTATTTTACATTCTCTTTGGGAAAATAATTAGAAGTGTTCCATTCCAGGTCCTGTTCATCCTCCAGTTACATCAAGCCAAGCAAATGCAGTATTTCACCTTCATCACAAATCTCTATCAGATTGTTCAAATTAGGATAGGCTTTTTACTATTTTCCTATTTTCCTCATCTTAAAAGAAAAAAAAAAAGGTCTTCCTATTATGCAGTCTCTCTTTCTGACCCCTGGGTAGTGCAAATGGTTAATGTGCTCAGCTACTAACTGAAAGGTTGGAAGTTCAAGTCCACACTTAGGTGCCTCGGAAGAAAGACCAGGCAATCTAAATTCCAAAAACCAGACATTGAAAACCCAGTGGAGCACAGTTTTACTCTGATATACGTGGGGCCGCCATCAGTTGGAATTGACTCAGTTGGAACTGGTTTGGTTTTACAGATATAAAGTTAGAAGGCTTCCACACCCTGTAGGATATAGTGGACTACAGGATATAGTGCTCCACCAACTAAACAAAGGCAGATACTCTATGAAAGCTTTCACATTAGAGAGCTGTGAAAGCAAAAAGTAATAGATGAACTCACACTGCATTGATGGAACAGTATTTGGGTTACGAGTTGATGATTAGAAACTGTTTTTTTCTTCCCCTGGGGACATTTGTCAATTCTGGGCATAGCTTAACCTAGGTAGAGAGTTTCTACTGGGGGTAATAAACCAGGAAACTTTAATAGATTATTTTGAAATGGAGAAACATGAAAATTCATTAGAAATATGACTTCCCAAAACATTGTTTTCCTTACAGGATATTTTCTGAGGTATGAGGGAGGTAGGATGAAATCTACTGCAGCCTCATATTTCTAAAGGAACAAAGAGCTGTGGGGCTGGGGTGCTGGCTTCAACAATATGGCCAGTTTACCCATCAAGACAGTTGACAGAGGCTAGGCAACTGGGCTGGAAATGTCTGGAGCGGGGGGATTCTACCTCCTATAGTCTTTCCGGACAGAGAAAATAAGAGATAAGGAAGAGTGAAAACTCTTAGCAAGGTATAGTTTAAAGTGAGTGTCTTTTTTGGTATACCTTGGGTGATCTTCCATCATACCCAGTTTGCTAAACCCGTTCTGTGTATCAAATTATCCCACACCAATGTATCATGAATTGTCATTTAACAACAATTTTAACCACTGCATTTTTTAAAAAGTGCCTTTTCTAACAATAAGGATGGCAACATTTTTATTGCCAATTTCTTATATATTTATTATTATTAGTAGTAGTAGTGGTATTTTGCAGCACTAGGCAGAGATCTATGTGTTTGGAGTCATTATTCTTTTTCTTTCTGTTTTTATCCATACCAAGGAAACGCTGAAATTAATGACTTCCTAATTGGGTTCTGGAGGCCTGGTGGCACAGTAGTTAAGAGCTCGGCTGCTAATCAAAAGATTGGCAATTCAAATCCACCAGCTGATCCTTGAAACATTATGGGGGCAGTTCTACTCTGTCCTATAGGGTCGCTATGACTTGGAATTGACTCGACAGCAATGGTTTTCTTTTTTTTTCTTTTTGGTAATTGGGTTCCCATATAAGAAAAAGTGTGCTCTCTTCTGCTTACTAGGTGGAAACTTGGGCTTTGCATCTATGTTATGTGAGTTTTTTGTTTGTTGGCTTGCTGTTCCAGGGGAGCACAGTTACTGTTGTAGGAACCCACTGAGGGCTCTGCTCTCGTCTTGGTATACTAATGACATTGCATTTTATCACTAGAACAATCTTTTGTTTACATTTTCATATCAAACTATTCTTTTACTTTTTAAATATGCTTTACATAGACAAAATTATCTGTTTCTGAATTTGTTGATTTTTTAGAGTATGTGGTTAGATCTGAGATATGCAGCCCAATTGTCTAATTATAGATTTTTGACTGATTAAAATTGTACTTGTTTCCTCAGAATTACAGTGTAGGATTCATTGAAAAATGTTTTAGATTACATATAAGTATGTCAGAAATTACCACGGAGGTATAGGAGAATCACAAAATTTATCATGTTAATTAAGATTAAAAACCTATTGCCGTTGAGTCAATTCTCACTCATAGTGACCCTACAGAACAGAGTAGAACTGCCCCCTAGGGTTTCCACGGCTGTAAATCCTTATGGAGGCAGACTGCCACATCTTTTCCAAGGAGCAGCTGGTGGGTTCGAACTGCCCACCTTTTGGTTAGCAGCCTAGCACTTAATCATTGCTCCACCAGGACTCCTTTAAGATTATCCATCCAATATAAAGTGTGTGGAGTATGTTATTTATTATACCCAATAAGCTGTGGTGCTTTTGAAAAAAACAAAAAACTTTGGTCATGTGAAATTTAAACAATTGGTGAAAGCAAATAAGGATGCAAAACATGATCTCATAAAATGATTCTGGCACATTATGAGAGCAAAAAGAACATAGCTAAATACTCTCCATCACAGAATTTGCTATTATTTTAAAGATAATTGTTTTTTGATACATCCTTCATTCTATTTAAAAGCAAATAAAGGAATGGAACATTTTTACATATCAATTCAAGTTTAAACTAAAACATTTAAATTATTTTTTCATTCCATAGCTGTTTAGTGGCATTATGAAAATTTTTTGTCACTTACCCACACAATTCTTTTTTAAATGTTTTATATATTTTAATGCCCTGGTGGCGCAGTGGTTAAGTGGTTAAGAGCTCAGCTGCTAACCAAAAGATCTGCAGTTCAAATCCACCAGCCGCTCCTTGGAAACCCTATGGGGCAGTTCTGTTCTGTCCTACAGGGTCGCTATGAGTCAGAATCGAGTAGACAACCACCACTAGTTCCAACTAGTTATACTACTCATTAGTTTGCTCCTTTATAGCATAATGTTTAATCTGTTTTACTGATCTGTAATAAAATCTTACTTAGATCTTCAAAGCAATGCAGACTGAACGAGTACACCTCATTTAATTTTAAATGTTATCTGCTCTCATATTCAGCGCCCTATTCTTTTGCCTGACATTCTTTAAGGTCTACTTACAGTGCTATTTATAAACACTGACACAGTCTGTAAATCAATTTTCCATTTTCACTGTATTGGAGAAATTGATCCTTAATAGTATTCTTCTCTCTCAGAGAACAGTGTCACTGCAGTCTTGCATTTAGTTGATCTGCTGGGTTTGCTAATACATATATTGGAGATGATGAATTGTGTAGTGCACTTATTACAATGGAAACATTTCTATCTAAAGTTAATTTGGAACTATCTATAATAGAAAAAAAACAACTATGAAGTCCAGTCTGTAGAATATCAGACTAAATTCTTCAGCTGAACTCCATACTCTGTTGTTAGTTATCATTCTCCTCTGTGCTTTCTCCGTCTCTCTGAGAGAGAAACGCAAATGAGGAACACAGATACAGTCCTAATGTTCTGAGTATAATTACACTTCAGTTGGTCCTTATTTTCCCTGTTACCCACACTAGAGTTTAAGCTGTTTTATTTTTTTTGACATAAATTTAACTACAATAAAAAGTTGGTGTGCTTCAATTGTAGATTTTACTAACTTATTTAGTCATTAGTGATCTAAAAACAAGCACCTCAATTTCCTGCAGTATTAAGCAAAGAATACTATTGTGTAAAGCTGAAAGCTACGTTTTAAATTTGAATATACACACAAAATTTTTTTGTGTTTATTATTTGAATTACCAATTTGATACTATTTCCAATCATATTCCATAAAACATTCTATCAATAACATTTAATCAATTATTCAGTTTCTAGCCCTACCTCCAGAGGACCACATTTGACTTATATCTTTATGTAATTTTGGCTTCCTCTTCTGGTTGGTAGAGTAACAGGAATCTTCAACCAGTCTTAGTTTGAATCCCAGATTCCTCAATATCGACTGGGTAAATTTAAGATGTTTTCTTAACATCTCAACATTTTCATCTATCAAAGGTGGATAATGATATATACTTTGCAAGTTTGTTGTAAGGGTAGTCCTGAAAATAATCTCAAAAATGGGGATTTACATAGCTGATAAGAAGCAATCAACAAATTCAGCCAAGTGTTGTCCTGATCTCATTCTCACATGTTGTATAATCACAACTGAAATAGATACATAAGTGATAAGGCCATGGAATGATAGTTATGGTAATGACAATCTAGAGTCTTCATTTGTTAAATGAATTTAGTGTTACAACAGAATATGGCAAAATGAAAACTCAGAAAACTTCTAGTGGGCTGTTCAAGTGATTCTCAGTTAAATATAACTCTAAATTATGAAGACATAACATTTCTTTTACTACATTATTCATATTTATGATAATTGTATAAAGATATTCTAAATTGCCGTACTCTGAGCCTAATCACTTACTGGTCTCAGGATTAATAGCACAGGTTTTGTGTCATACTTTCCTGGCATAAGGGGACAGTTCACCATCTTACTAGGAATCCCAAAGTGCTTCTCAGAAATATAATTCACAAACCACTATATTTTAAAACAACATATTTCAGCGTATAAATCTAGTTGCCTGCATCTTCATCTCTCGAAGTCACAATTAAAATGAGTTAATGAAATCATCATCCAACTTACTCATTCTTAGAATTTATATAAGACACAACTTGTTAGTCATGATATTATTAGTCATCTATATTACACCATAAAAATAAATTCTTCACTTTTGGGTAGTTGGAGTAATGATAACTTTTATTTTAGGAAGTGTTAAATTTACTTAAAAATAAAATGTCTGAGTTTATATCAAATTTATTTAGACATGGAGCAAATTTGGTAAAAAAGGAAGTATTGTCTTATTTCCATTGAGCAGATTTTTGATTTCCCTGTTATATTTGATAACACACTAAGAAGGGGGTATTGAATGAATAATTTTCTGTGATTAGCACAAGATAACCTCCAATCATTCTAAAATTTGAAATAAACAGATGAATAGTATGACATTTGAAACATTTGTATTTGGAAGAATAACATTCTATTAAAAATATACATTAGATGAAACATATTCCTCAGGCCTATCATATCTTGTGCTTTTTGATTGACTATTGATGGGAATTTATTGACAAATAAGTAATATACTTATAAATCTTAAATAATAGCTGTTAAGATGATTCTTACTAAAAGGATAACTGTTCAAATATTGGTTTTGCATCATAATCAAGGAGCCCTGTTGGCACAGTGGTTAAGCACTCAGCTGCTAACTTAAAGGTCGGCAGTTTGAACCTACCAGCCACTCTGTGGGAGAAAGATGTGGCAGTCAGCTTCCATAAAGATTTACAGCCTTGGAAACCCTATCGGGCTATTCTACTCTGTCCTATAGGGTTGCTATGAGTCAGAATCAATTCCACAGCAATGGGTTAACATAATCATAAAATTCATGATCATTATCATCTTTAACAGCATGAAAAATAACATTTCTGAGACATAGCAGGAGATAAGAAAGCTATTTACCATACAATATAATAAGCAGGGTCTTTTGCATCAGGCCAGATTGCGTTTGAGGTCTACCTCTGTCTTGTACTGTGTAACCTTTAGAAAATTAGTAACTCCCAATGCCTCAGACACCTCGACTGCAAAACAGAGATATTGGTGAGGACATTATAATGATTAAAATGTGATAGTGCACATGACGAACTTAGTATTGCTTGACAAAGGGAAATGACTGAAAAGACGGCTATTATTTTCTAGAGTGATCTTTCCCAATGGTATCAGGTATAACAATCTCTTTAGGAAAAACTATGCAAGTTGAAGTGACAGGATACTTTGAAAAAAAAAAAAAGCTATCAAGTTGATGCTGACTCATATCGACCCTATAGGACAAAGTAGAAAAGACCCATGGGGTTTCCAAGGCTGTAATCTTTATGGAGGAGTCCTGTGGCGCAGTGAGTATGGGCTTGGCTACTAACCAAAACGTTGAGAGTTTGAATCCACCAGCAGCTCCTTGGAAACCCTATGGGGCAGTTCTATTCTGTCCTATAGGGTCGCTATGAGTCGCTATGAATTATTAAAACAGCACTCATTCGATATAATCTACTATTCACCACTTGAATTCATTTCACTTCCCTAGCACAGCTATATTCTAGTTCAGATGAGAACTTACTTAAACATTGCTTTGGAAATTTATTTCATAGAAATAGAAACCTTTGTTTTTCACAAAAGAAAATCTGTCACATGCTTTATATTTTATCATTGGGCCAAGGCTCATCTTTGATTTTATGGATGCATTTTTTGAAGGATGCACTAGCACCAGAATAAAACACTCGTTTCCCCACCTTAATATTGATTTCCAGTATACACTATCATTTATATTGCTCAAACGGATGTGAATAGACGTGGTGAAACTGAATATTTCAGTAGGACCACTAGATGTCTCCGCACTACAAGTTTTAGAAAAGAATTAGCCTCAGACTCACTTTGCTGGCTGAATAAATGGAGAGTATAGGGTTGCTAAGAGTCGGATTTGACTTGACGGCAATGGGTTTGTTTTGTTTCGGACATTGACAGTGCACAAATATAAGCATCGACAAGATAAATATATTTTATTCAAAAAATATGAGAGTTTACAGTAGAGGTTCATTCATATGGAAGTTATCTAAACTATCTATAATAGAAAAAAAGCAACTATGAAGTCCAGTCTGTAGAATATCAGAATAAATTCTTCAGCTGAACTCTATACTCTGTTGTTATCATTCTCCTCTGTGCTTTCTCCTTCTCTCTGGGAGAGAAACGCAAATGAGGAACACATATACAGTCCTAATGTTCTGAGTATAATTACACTTCAACTGGCCCTTATTTTCCCTGTTACCCACACTAGAGTTTAAGATGTTTTATTCTTTTTGACATAAATTTAACTACAATAAAAAGTTGGTGTGCTTAATAAGCTTATGCCTGTCATTGTCAATATTGCCCTCAACCTCAATGACTGAAAAATCTGCATCTCGGAGAAGGAGACCATAAGAATATAGCTGTTTGTTCTAACAGCCAAGAACACCACATGTGTCCATGGAAGTAAAACTGAAGTCTGAATGACAAAGAGCAGTCTGATTCCAGACAAGCATTAATATAGACGCGGGTGTTGTATAGGGCATTTGCATTAATCATGTAGTGCAGCCATCACCAACAGCGATCACCAGATTTTCCATCACCATAATCCCAAACTCAATGCCTCCTATGCTTCCTAAACGACTACCCTTTTACCCCTCCTTCACTCCCTCCCCTTCCGTTTTTAAGTTGACTTTTTCTTAACATTCGCTTAGTTGCTATAAACTTTGACTGTTTTCCAGAGTTCTGAAAACATTGGCTGGAGCAATGTCTGTTTAGTTTTTGATGTTTCTCTGCAGGGACACGAGCTTGGAAATGCCTGCTTCACCATTTGCTTTAACCACTTTTAATCTAATCTTTTATGTGTTTAATGTGTAGCCTAGGACTAAGTGTCTTAGCTGAAGTATTTTGACATCTTCCATTTGTTCATTGCTCTACTTTTTATTAAAGAACAAGCTTGGGTTGAATGAGTGTGTGTTTAAATTCCAACAGCTTTGTCCCCTGCAATCCCCTCATATTCAGCAAGGGGGACGTTTTTGTAAAATGATACAGAGCCCAATACACGCTAACTGCAACTAGCTGGTGGCAGGATTGCTGTTCTGTTCATCTGATGGAGGAAAAAAACTTGAAAAATCACAACCTCTTACTTTCAAGTTCTGTAGAAAAGTATTTCTCTATAGAAAAATAGCTAAGACAGGGTAGTGATAAATAGCAGAACAATTACAGAAGTCTTACGTTCTTCTGTCTAGTTAGGCAGACATATCTTCTTCCCTTCTAAGCTTCTGTTGAAATATTTATGTTTCTTTTCTATGCACGGTCTTGGACCTGAATCCTGAAAGCTTCTCTGTTTTAGTGCTGTTCTTAAGCTACCTATTTCAGTGACGTTTTCTTTTTAGGTGAGAGTCTTCTATTTTCCTAATCTGGTAAATATCAACATGCTCCATATAAATACTACTATGCAAAAAATGCCCATATATTTCTTAATCATAGCTAAGATTGTCCTAGCATTTTACTTTGAAAATAGAAGACATTTGTTGTTGTTAGGTGCTGTTGAGTCGGTTCTGACTCATAGAGATCCTACGTACTACATTGCTGGGTCCTGTGCCATCCTCACATTCAGGCTTACTTGTTTTTCACATTTTGTATAGTGCAGTTTAAATGTTCTTACAAACAAAGTAAACACATATTTACAGTGAAGGAAGGGAAATATAATCATCACCAGTTCTTCTCTTCCAATTCTTTGAGAATTGTAGTGTATGAAGTGGAAGAAATTATAGGGGATGGATAGGAATTTTCATGTCTGGTTGCCTCAAAAATAAGTAAACACAAACACAGAAAAATTACCCATCTGTCTGACAGATTCAGAGCTCTAATCTGGAATTGGAGGAGGGAGAAAGAAGGCTTGTCTATTTCCTCATTGACTCCTTTGCTGTATAACCACAAGCCAGCTCCACTGGTTTAATACATAATCATTTTCTTTCTCTGGCAAATATTTGACTTTTTGATGTTTGCAAGTGTTTTCCTTTCCCCCTTCTATTTTATATTCTGGCAGAGGCTATTTTCAGATGCTCTGTGGTACTACTAAGGAGCCCTGGTTGCATAGCCGTTAACGTTAAGCCCTCAGCTGCTAACCTAAAGGCTGTCAGTTCGAACCCACCCGGTGGCTCCACAGGAGAAAGATCTGGAGATTTGCTTCCATAAAGATTACAGTCTAGAAAGCTCTAAGAGGCAGTTCTATTCTGTTACATGGGGTAACAGTCGGAGCTGATTTGACAACACCCAGAAACAACAATGGTAGTATGTGCTCTGTGGTAGTGTCAGGGGAGTGATGTCAACACAGGTAAGTAAGTGAAGACTATTTCATTTCTCTCTCTTCTTTTTTTTATTTTTGTTATGGGATGTGGAAAGTACATTTTTATTAAATTTTAATTTCTTGTCTTTTTCTATAACTTAGAAAAACATTTCTTTCATTTTTATAGAAAGGAAATTAAAATTGGGGACTCCAACAAGAAAGAGACTTTAATAATGGAAGATATTTAGTTATTTAAAAGAATCTTTTACATTTGTTATGACATGAACTTTTTTCATAGTTTTGAGTACTTGCTAAAGCAATTTCTTTTGATTCAGGTCTTGTGGAAGAGACCAAATCTTCTATGAAGACAATATATCTTTTTTTTTCCCCCCACAGTTATGGGGTTTATTAAGGAAGTAACAGTTACAATTTAGGCTCAAGAACACTCAGGATACAGTTCTTCCATCAGGACAGCCTCTCCCCAGCCGTGCTCACAGGCACATCTCTCCCTGGACCTCACTCTCTGCCTGAAGGCATTCAACTTTCTCTCTCCATGGGTCAGGAAGCCCACCGTGCTGCCACCTGCTGCTGGGTCTCTCCTGCTGGTCTCTCCTTTCTTGGTAGTGGTGGCCTCTTCTCTTCTGCTCTGGAATTGGCTTTTATTTTTTCCCAAACAAGAATGTATACATACGTTGTTATATGACTCTAATTGCTCTTCCCATACAGTGACAGCACACTCCTCCTTTCCACCCCTGATTCCCCATGTCCATTGAACCAGCTCCTAACCCTCTCTGCCTTCTCATCTCACCTCCAGACAGAAGCTGCCCATTTAGTCTCTTGTATGTAGCTGAGCAAAGAGGCACACTCCTCACAAGTATCACTTTATGTCCCACAGTCCAGTCCAATCCCTGTCTGAAGAGTTGGCCTCGGAAATTATTTTAGTTCTGGGCTAGTAGAGAATCCAGGGGCCGTGCTTTCTGGGGTCCTCCAGTCTCAGTCAGACCATTAAGTCTGGTCTTCTTACTAGAATTTGAGTTCTGCACCCCACCTTTCTCCTGCTCCATCCGGGACTCTCTGTTGTG
>NW_004444182.1:1674777-1678547 GCF_000243295.1 Trichechus manatus latirostris
CAGAACAAAATAGTTTCTCATTAAACAGTTGGTACACATGTTGCCCTATGACAATGGTTAACAACCCCACTACATGTCAACACTGTCCTTACTCAACCTTGGGTTCCCTATCACCAGCTTTTCTGTCCCCTTCTGCCTTCTAGTCCTTGTCCCTGGACTGCTGTGCTTCATTAATCCTGTTTTGTTATATGGGGCTGTCCAATCCCCGGCTGAACGGTGAGCCTCGGAAGTGAGTTTACCACTGAGCTAGAAAGGTTCTGGGGGCCATACTCTCGGGGTTTCTCCAGTCTCTTTCACGCCAGTAAATCTGGTTTTTTTGTGTGTGTGTGTTAGAATTTTGTTCTATATCCTTCTCCAACTCTGTCCAGAACCCTCTGTTGTGTTGGGATCCTGGTCAGAGCAGTCAGTGGTGGTAGCCTGATTACTTTTTTTTTTTTTTTGCTTTAGAAGAAGTCCTTTGAATCAAATTGGACTGAAATCACGAAGATTATCTTATTTAAATCAAACTCTTTATTTTATAGATGAAAAAACTAATATCAATAATGAAAAATAGATTAAAATCATGGTTTATTTTGGGCATCAGAGAGATTAGAGTTCTGTATACCAATCTAAAATCCTGCCTGTCTACTGTATTACCGCCCCTAACATAAAATGAGTAGATTTTAATATGTGACTCATTAATTACTAACAAGGCATAATTCGTCTTCAATAATCTTATTAAGAAACATATTTAAAACAGAAGCTAAAACATCTCAAACTGCATTTAAAATTACGGCACTTGCCACATGCCATAAATTAGCCTACCAGCAGTGAGACAGGATTCTTGATTAAACCAAAAATTCTGGGCAAGGAAGTTCCTTGGATCCCCTTAGAATGAAAATTAACCATGATTCAACCAAATTGTCCCATTGTACCTGTCCTCTTGTGACTTCAATATATCACCTCCATCTTTAAATTATCTTAACTACCAAACCTTCTCTTAAGTACTTAGAATAAAGTTTTCCAAAATGAACACTTTAAGAGAGTACTTAGATGGAAAGGCTTGTGGATTATAAATTACACTTATACATCTTAGCAGTGACATCAGATTAATGATATAGTACAGAAACAAGTCATCAGCACGGTATTTTCTTAATAATGTATTCCCTCAAGACATCAACACCAAAGCGTTACAGAGATATTACATCGACAGTGGTTTTCACCAGCCTATCATCTGTGCAACTGCCGGTCACTCCGGTGATGGCGCATGCTAATAAATCATTTGCTGCCCCTTTAAGGTGGAGTATTAACTTAATGCTGCCATGAGGTAACTGAAGGGATTAATATTTTTCTTATTCTATTACTCATTGTCATTGGGAGTGGAACTCATTGGATGTCTCGGTGCAACTAAGGTATATGAACATTTGGGTCGAAGTATGAAAACCCCTAGCACTTCAGAAGTTTAGTCTTATTTATTACATTTTTACTTTGGAGGAAAGGAGTTCTTATTGGAAATCATGTAGGTATGTATTCTCACTAAAGGTAACTATTTAACATACTTTTAGGAAATATATCCCAACAATATTTTAACCATTTTAAGAGTGCTATTTTTGTGAAATGGGAAGCTTGAAGATCCATCTCCTAGGCATTAGTGAGTTGAAATGGACTAGTATTGACCATTTTGAATTGTAAAATGATATATTTTACTATGCCGGGAATGACAGATTGAGGAGGAATGGCTTCTCATTCATTGTCAAAAAGCACATTTCAAGGTCTATCCCTAAATACAATGCTGTCAGTGATAGGATAATATCCATACACCTACAAAGAAGACCAGATAACATGACTATTATTCAAATTTATCCACCAACCACTGTCTTAGTCACCTAGTGCTGCTCCAACAGAAATACCACAAGTGGATGGTTTTAACAAAGAGAAATTTATTTCCTTACAGTAAAGTAGGCTAAAAGTCCAAATTCAGGGTGTCAGCTCCAGGGGAAGGCTTTCTCTCTCACGGCCTTCTCATCACTGTTCCCCCGGACTAGGAGCTTCGCGGCGCAGGGACCTCAGCCCAAAGGACGCGCTCTGCTCCCGGCACTGCTTTCTCCATGATAGGAGGTCCCCCAATTCTCCACTTGCTTCCCTTTCCTTTTATCTCTTACAAAAGATAAAAGGTGGTGCAGGCCACACCCCAGGGAAACTCCCTTTAAGTTGGATCAGGGATGTGACCTGGGTTAGGGTGGTGTTACAATCCCACCTTAATCCTCTTTAATGTAAAATTACAATCACAAAATGGAAGACAACCACGCAACACTGGGAATCATTGCCTAGCCAAATTGATATACACATTTTTGGGGGGACTTAATTTAAACCATGACAACCACTAATGCCAAAAATGAAGAAATTGAAAGTTTTTACCAACTTCTGCATTCTGAAATTCATCAAACATGCAGTCCAGATGCATTGATAATTACCGGTGATTGGAATATGAAAGTTGGAAACAAAGAAGGATCAGTAGCTGGAAAATATGGCCTTGGTGACAGAAATGAAGCAGGAGATTGCATGACAAAATTTTGCAAGACGAATGATTTAGTCATTGGAAATATCTTTTTATAACAACATAAATGGCAACTATAAATGTGGACTTCACTGGACGGAATACACAAGAATCAAATTGACTACATCTGTGGAAGGAGAGGATGGAGAGGCTCAATTTATCATCAGTCAGAGAACAAGGACAGGGGCCAACTGTGGAACAAACTATAAATTGCTCATATGCAGGTTCAAGTTGGAGCTAAAGAAAATTAAAACAAGTTCACGAAAGCCAGGGTACAACTTTGAGTATATCCCATCTGAACGTAGAGACTATCTCAAGAATAGATTTGATGCATTAAAGACTAATTTGCCGCATTGAACACCAAAGACCAGATGAGTTGTGGGATGACATCAAGGGGATCATACATGTGGAAAGCCAAAGGACATCGAAAAGACTGGAAAGAAAGAAAAGACCAAAATGGATATCAGAAGAGACTCTGAAACTTGCTCTTGAAGGTAGAGTAGCTAAAGCAAAAGGAAGAAATGATCATGTAAAAGAACTGAACAGATTTCAAAGGGCCACTTGAGAAGACAAAGAAAAGCATTATGATAAAACGTGCAAAGAATTGGAGTTAGAAAACCAAAGGGAAGAACATGCTCAGCATTTCTCAAGCTGGAAGAAGCGAAGAAATAATTTAAGCCTCAAGTTGCAATATTGATGGATTTTTTTTTTTATTATACTTCAGGTGAAGGCTTATAGAACAAATAGTTTCTCATGAAACAGTAGTACACCTATTGTTTTATGACATTAGTTAACAACCCCACAACATTTTAACCCTCTAACTTCTCAACCTTTTTTTTTTTTTTGGTGAAAAAACACATAGCGAAAGGTACACCATTTCAAAAATTTCTACTTGCGCAGTTCAGTGACATTGACTACGCTCTTCCAATTGTGCTGCTATTCTCACTTAAGGTGAAGGCTTACAGAACAAAAGAGTTTCTCATTTAAAATTTACAACAAATGTTGCTTTATGACAATGGTTAACAATCTCACAACACATCAACAATGTCCTTACTCAACCTTGGGTTCCCTATCACCAGCTTCCTTCTCCCCTTCTGCCTTCTGGCCCTGGTCACTGGACAGTACCTCATTAGTCTCATTTGGTTTTATGGGGCTGTCCACTCCCAGGCTGCACAGTGAACCTCGGATATAACTTCACCACTGAGCTAAAAGGGTGTCTGGGGGCCATACTCTC
>NW_004444182.1:1678647-1745348 GCF_000243295.1 Trichechus manatus latirostris
ATGTGTACTTCTGTTTCATGAGAAACTGTTTGTTCTGTGAGCCTTCACCTGAAGTATAATAAAAAAATAAAATTAAATTAAAAAAAAAATTGAATGACAGAGGAAGCATCTAAAGAAGATAGAAGGAATACAGTGTCACTGTACCAAAAAGAATTGGTCCATGTTCAAACATTTCAGGAGGTAGCATATGATCAAGAACCAATGGTACTGAAGGAAGAAGTCTAAGCTGCACTTAAGGCATTGGTGTAAAAACAAGGCTCCAGGTATTGGCAGAATACCAGCTGAGATGTTTCAACAAATCTAAGCAACGTGGAAGCGCTCACTTATCTATGCGAAGAAATTTGGAAGACAGATACCTGGCAACGGACTGGAAGAGATTCATATACACGCCCATTCCAAAGAAAGGTGATCCAATGGAATGTGGAAATTATTGAACAATATTATTAATATTACATGCAAGTAAACTTATGATGAAGATAATTAAAAAATGTTTGCAACAGTACATCTACAGGGAACTGCCAGAAATTCAAGTCAGATTTAGAAGAGGATGTAGAAGGAGGATATCGTTGCTGAAGTCAGATGGATATTGGCTGAAAGCAGAGAATACCAGAAAGATGTTTACCTGTGTTTTATTGACTATGCGAAATCATTCGACTGTGTGGATCATAACAAATTACGGGTAACATTGACAAGAATGGGAATTCCACAACACTTAACTATGCTCATGAGAAACCTGAACATAGACCAAGGGGCAGTTGCTTGAACAGAACAAGGGGATACTGCACGGTTTAAAATAAGGAAAGGTGTGCATCAGGGTTGTATCCTTTCACCATACCTATTCAATCTGTATGCTGAGCAAATAATCTGAGATGCTGGACTATATGAAGAAAAATGGGGCATCAAGATTGGAGGAAGATTCTTTAACAACCTGCAATATGAGGATGACACAACCTTGCTTGCTGAAAGTGAAGAGGACTTGAAGTACTCACTGATGAAGATAAAAAGACTACAGTCTTCAGTATGGATTACACCTCAACATAAAGAAAAGAAAAATCCTTACAACTGGATCAATAAGCAATATCATGATAAAAGGAGAAAAGATTGAAGTTGTTAAGGATTTCATTTTATCTGAATCCACAATCAATGCCTATGGAAGCAGCAGTCAAGAAATCAAACAACTTATTGCACTGGGCAAATCTGCTGCAAAAGACCTCTTTAGAGTGTTAAAAAGCAAAGAAGTCACCTTGAGGACTAAGGTGCACCTGACCAAAGCCTTGGTATTTTCAATTGCCTCATATGCATGCAAAAGCTGGACAATGAATAAGGAAAACCAGAGAAGAATTGGTGCCTTTGAATTATCGTGTTGGTGAAGAACAATGAATATACCATGGACTGGCAGATGAATGATCAAGTCTGTCTTGGAGTAAATACAGCCAGAATGGCCCTTAGAAACCAGGATGTAATTGATTCTTATACTTCTGTCTTAGGCTGGGTTCTCTAGAGAAGCAAAACCAGTAAAGCACACAAATACATATATATAGAGGAAGAGATTTCTATCAGGGAAATGGTTCACACGGTTGCAGAGGCTGTAACATCCCAAGTCCATGGGTCACGAAAGAGGCTTCTCCAGATTTACGTAGCCACAGGAGCTGGTGAATCCAAGATCAGCAGGCCTGAGAGCAGGGCTATTGCTTATAGGCTGTGAAGATCAATGAACCCGAAGATCGGTAGGCAAGACCACAGGTAAGCTGCTAGCTCAAGTCCCAAGAACCGGAGGTCAGATGAACAGGAGCCAGCTACAGGATCCAGAAGGAGCAAAAGCCCTCAAGCCTTGCCAGAATGTCCACTCACACTTGATGCAGGCCACACGCCCAAGGAAACTCCCCTTCCACTGATTGGCTACTCACAGCAGATCCCATCAGAGGGGTTATCAGGTATCAAATCTCAACAAGGAAGTGATCACAACATTATACGACTGCCAAAACACTGAGAATCATGGCCCAGCCAAGTTGACACACAATCTTAACCATCACAACTTCTCAACACTTTTTTGCACACTTGGTGGAAAAATAGACATCTCTGCCTTCCTGTCTGCCTATTATCACTTGGAGTCTCATCCTTACTATATGCTGCTAATCTAATCCATCCCTATTTCTACAGTTACCATTTTCCCACACTACTTCCAACTGACTTCTGCAGTTCACAATTTTGAGCTACGTATTATATATCATAATTCTCTTCCTTAAGTATTCTCTTGTCCTTCTTTTCTCATATAAAACCTAGCTGTGCTCAGATGAATATGTTATCTTTAGCCCTCTTAAGGCACACACACACGCACAAACAACTACATCTATGTCTATTTGTATATGTCTATGTCTCTATCTCATTTCTATTTCTACTCCTATCTCGATCTCTACCCCTATCATCTCTATCTTTGTCTATGTCTCTATTTCTGCCTCTATCTCTATATCTTTATCAGTCTGTATATATTCCTATGTGTCTCAGAAGCAAGTGGTAAAATAGATGTCATTATTACCCATCATTGCCTCTTTAGAAAAAATCTCCCTTTTGCAAAATAATCATTTCTTTCAAAGTTTATATAATTTGAAAGTTGATTTCTTAAATAAGAACTCATGATCATGAAGGACTTCAGCTCCTTAAACAAGTTTCCCTTCTCCTGTACCATTGCCATGTGTCCAGGTAACTTAAATTCAATGTGCACATCCATTCAAAACCCTGGTTTCTCATTTCCTGTAACAAACTTTGCCTCCACTCAGTATTAGTCACCATGGACTCAATCTGACTTATGTCTCATCAGTCCAAATACCTTTTGTGAGCACTAACGTGTTTAAAACATTAATTTACGTATATGTTTGCCATTTTGATGTCTACCCTTGGATTTTAACCAAACCAAACCTGTTGCTGTTGAGTTGATTCCAACTCATAGCTACCCTGAAGAGCAGGGTAGAACTGCCCCATAGAGTTTCTAAGGAGTGCCTGGTGGACTGGAATTGTTGACCTCTTTATTAGCAGCCAAGCTCTTAATCAGTATGCCACCAGGTCTCCTGGATTTTAACAGGTGTCTCAATTTTAAAATTTAAAAGACATAAACTTAATTTTTTTTCTCCTGAAATCACCTTCACTGTAAAAACAAGCTATCTACTTGATTTATTATATTAGAAATTTAGGAATCTTGATTTCTTTTTCTCTTTAATTTAAACAGTAGTGTGAAAACCTATATACAATAAGGTTCATTGAGTTCAGAGTGAGACTGTCAATGGTTTGGATCACTGGAACTGGGCTATATGGTTTTAAGGGAGCATGGGGCATAGTTTCTAACAAAAACAAGTTTTGGACAAAGAAATTTGGGGCAAGGGCCTCTGTGGATCATTTCTAAAGGATATGCTATGCACAAATCTTTCTTGACTAGCTGTGCCAAAGAAATCACACATATTTTGGCCATATATTTAAGGCAAGAAACCTGCTTCATGTTTAAAAATAATTGTGCAGTAGACTACTCTCATTACTTGTACTTTATGCTGACCACTCTGTGTAACAAAACCAAATGTGTAAAAAAAGAAAATAAATGAAGTTACTATGAACATTCATGTACAAGCATTTGCTCTTTTGAGTAAAGACCTCGGAGTAGAATAATGAGGTTATATATCAGGTAAACATTTAACATTTAAGGAACTACCAAAATGTTTTCCACAGTGGCTGTGCCATTTCACATTCCCGCCAGCAGTGTGTAATTGTTCCAGTTCATCCTATTCTTGCCAACACTTGGTATTGCCAGTCATTTTAATTTTAGATATTTTATTGCATGTGTAGGTGTATCTCCTTGTGGTTTTAATTAGGATTTGCTTAATGTCTAATGATGTTCAGTATCTTCTCATGTGCATAGTTGCCATCTGTATATTTTCTTTGATAAAATCTGTTCAACTCTTTTGCACGTGTTTAATTGATTTGTTTGCTTCTTATAATTTAGTTTTGAGAGCTTTTAGTATATTTGGAATCTAAGTCTTTATGAGATATATTATTTTCCGGTATTATCTCCTGTTTTGGGGCTTATCTTTTCATTCACTTAGCTTTTTTTCAAAGAAGAGAAGATTTTAACTTTGATAATGTTATTTCTTCAGCTTTTCTTCTGCTACCTCTTTCTTCTCTTTTGAAGTTTCTGATAACAAGTCAGCTCACTGATAAATTTTTAAAGTACCTTTTTCTCTCTGTGTTTCATTCTGGATAGGTTCTATTGTTATGTCTTCAACTTTACTACTCTTTTCTTTCATAATGTTCAATGGGCTGTAAATCCCATCCAGTGAAATTTTCATCTCATAGTCATTTTCATCTCTAGAAGTTCAGTTTTGTTCATTTTCATATCTTTTATGGCTCTACTGAACTTTTGAGTGTATATAACAAATTTAGAATAACTTTTCTTTGTCTACGAATTCTATTAGAGTGAATCACGGGCTTGTTTATACTGCTTTTTTTAAATCATCATTATGGGTTGTATTTTTCTGCTACTTTTCATGTCTGATAATCTTTGATTGGATACTAGTTTTTATTTTCACTCTTATCCTTACAAATTAGTTTGCCCAGTAAACACTAGAGAGTTGTAAGAAAGACTGAGAACATTATCCATTTATCAAACATGAAGCTTGTTTTTAATGGACCATAGAATACCATCCTATACATTTTTCTTCCTGTGAGTGCTGTTTGAAGCATATGTATTTTATCAATGGCCCAAGAGTTCTTGAGAGTATAAATGCATAAATGTATTTTTGTACAGAAACTTATCCTATCAACTCTTCTCACTCACCTTTCAGATAGTATGAGCATGACTTTTCCTGAGAAAAGGTAAGGACTGTTGCTATTTCCAGAATCCCACAGGTTGATTTATTATTTCAGGAGATGGAACGCATTCACAATCTGTGTGATTTTATTAGCTTGAGTCTATTACATCAGATATAATGAATTTTAATTAAGGTATTTTGTATAATTGGACTTTTAAATATTTCTGTGCAATATATCAGACATTAAAATTAATTATAAATGAATCTATTAAAGTGTGTTTGACCGAGATTGAATGTTATTAAGTAGCTAAATTATTTTTGGCTTTAAATTCTTTTATCGTTAGGAGCTGCATGTTAAAAAATAAATAAAAGGTTTAAATTAGTAAGTGCTGCCTTATTTTACTGTTTATTAGCACTTTTAGTTATTATATTCTTAGCTTAGATGTAAGCACACTGGATGAAAAATATATCTCATATATAAAAATATATCTCATAATATACTATACATTTATTATAAAGCGTATTATTAGGCAGTAACACTTCCCTGTAAAGGAACTCAAAGATCAAAATGTGAAGTTAAAAGGGTATATTAGGGCTCTTTCAGGCTGTCACGTCCTTGTAAGAATCCAAACATTTTTTTTCTAAGCATCAGAACTCTTCTTGAAAAGGCGTGACCAAACATTTAAACTCAGTTGATCTGAACATAGGTTGTTACAATCCATTCTTATATGTTATAAAACTCTTACATACAATCATCATTGCAATGATTTACTTGACATAAAAAAAAAATCCCTTGAATAAAAAAAATGAATACCTACATAATTAAAGATAAGTGAAACAAAAGTTTCTCACATTAAGGCTAGTTGTTTGTGCATTCCAATGTGTTTTGATATCATAACATCTTTTAAACAATCTTCGGTTTAGTCTCTCTTAACTTTCTATAAAAATACTTATGATAGCAGATAAAACTTATGAAAACTCAAATCAACTGAAAACTAATGCTTAAAACCAAGTTACAGTTAAGATTCTAGAAAGATTTTCCCTAATTAAAAAGCCTTTGAGCCAGAAGAGAATCAAAATTAATATCTAAAAAGGTTTGCCTAATAAATGGGAGAAACCATAGATGAAATGAATAAATTCATTTAAAAATAACATTAAAAACATTTTTCAGTGTATATTAAGATACACTGAAAAATATATTTTTATTTTTATTGAATAAATTAAATTTGTTTAAATTAAAGTCCTTTATCCAAGGAATACCATAAATCCAGATTGCTTCACCAGGGGATTACTCTAAATATTTAAGGAAAGAAAATAAACATTTCCAAAGAATTAAAAAAAATCATTAACAAATGAAGTTTATTACAGGAAATCAAGAGTGATTAATAATTATCAATCAATATATTTCACCATATAAATAAAAAATGGGAGAAAAATATAGAATCTCCTTGGATACAGGGGAAAAAACAAACAAAAACGCATGATAAAATCCAACACCAATTCATGAAAATGACCCCTTGCAAAAGAAATTGAATACAATTTGTTCAATCTGATAAGAGAATCTACCAAATAAATAAATTACTTACTTAAAAGACAGAAAATAAATTGAAAGCATTTTCCTTGAGATAGAGAATAAACATAAGAATATCCGCTAACATCTCTTCAATTTAACTGGATATTAGTGGCTTTAACTAACCCACTAAGGCAAGAAGAAGAGAAGAAAATTAAAAATATATAAAGATGGACAAGAAAGAAATATAACTGGCATCATACATATTTGACAGATATCTGTCTAAGTTCAGAAGTTCTGAATTTTGATGAAGACCAAATTTTTTTCTTTTGTGGATAGTGATTTTGGTGTCAAATGTAAGAAATTTTTTTTTTGAACCCAAGTCACAAAGACCCCCACGTGTCTGTCAGTTTGTTGTACTGTGGGGGCTTGCCTGTTGCTGTGATGCTGGAAACTATGCCACCAGTATTCATATACCAGCAAGGTCATCCATGGCAGACAGTTTTCAGCTGAGCTTCCAGACTAAGCCAGACTAGGAAGAAGGACCTAGCAGTCTACATCTGAAAAGAATTAGCCAGTGAAAACCTTATGAATAGCGGTGGAATATTGTCTGATATAGTGCCAGAGGATGAGCCCCTCAGGCTGGAAGGCATTCAAAATACAACTGGGGAAGAGCTGACTCCTCAAAGTAGAGTCAACCTTAATGATGTGAATGGAGTCAAGCTTTCAGGGCCTTCATTTGCTGATGTGACACGACTCAAAATGAGAAGAAACAGCTGGAAACATCCATTAATAATCAGAAAGTGGAATGTATGAAGCATGAATCTAGGAAAACTGTAAGTCGTCAAAAATGACATGGAACACATAAACATTGATCTCCTAGGCACTAGTGAGCTGGAATGTACTGGTATTGGCCATTTTGAATTGGACAATCATATGGTCTACTATGCCAGGAATGATAAATTGAAGAGGAATAGTGTTGCATTCGTTATCAAAAAGAACATTTAAGATCGATCCTCAAATCTAATGCTGTCAGTGATAGTGTAATATCCATACACCTACAAGGAAGACCCAGTTAATACGACTATTATTCAAATTTGCACACCAACCACTAAAGCCAACGATGAAGAAATTGAAGATATTTACCAACGTCTGCTGTCTGAAATTAATCAAACATCAATCAGGATGCATTGATAGTTACTGGTGATTGGAACGCAAAGGTTGGAGACAAAGAAGAAGGACCAGTAGTTGGAAAATATGGCCTTGGTGATAGAAATGATGCTGGAGATCGCGTGATAGAACTTTGCAAGACCAATGACTTCTTTATTGCGAATACCTTTTTTTCACCAACATAAACGGTGACTATACACGTGGACCTCGCCAGATGGAGTACACAGGAACAAAATTGACCACATCTGTGGAAAGAGAAGATGGAAAAGCTCAATATCATCAGTCAGAACAAGGCCAGTGGCCGACTGCGGAACAGACCATCAATTGCTCATATGCAAGTTCAAGTTGAAACTGAAGAAAATTAGAACAAGTCGACGAGAGCCAAAGTGTGACCTTGAGTATATCCCACCTGAATTTAGAGACCATTTCAAGAATAGATTTGACACACTGAACACTAATGAGCGAAGACCAGACGAGTTGTGGAATGACATTGAGGACATCATACATGAAGAAAGCAAGAAGTCATTAAAAAGACAGGAAAGAAAGAATAGACCTAAATGGATGTCCGAAAAGACTCTGAAACTTGCTCCTGAGTGTTGAGTAGCTAAAGTGAAAGGAAGAAAAGAAGTCAAATAGCTGAACAGAAGATTTCAAAGGGTGGCTTGAGAAAACAAAGGGAAGTATTATAATGGCATGTGCAAAGAGCTGGAGATAGAAAACCAAAAAGGAAGAATACCGTTGGCATTTCTCAAGCTGAAAGAACTGAAGAAAAAATGCAAGCCTCGAGTTTTAATATTGAAGGATTTTACGGGAAAATATCAAATGACACAGGAAGCATCTGAAGAAGATGGAAGGAATACACAGAGTCACTGTATCAAAAAGAATTGGTCAACGTTCAACCATTTCAGGAGGTAGCATATGATCAGGAACCGACGGTACTGAAGGAAGAGGTCCAAGCTTCACTGAAGGCATTGGCAAAAAAGCCTCCAGGAATTGATGGAATACCAATTCAGATGTTTCAACAAATGTATGCAGCACTGGAAGTGTTCACTCATCTATGCCAAGAAATTTGGAAGACAGTTACCTGGCCAACCAACTGCAAGAGATCCATATTTATACCTATTCCCAAAAAAGGTGATCCAATCGAATGCAGAAATTATCAAACAATATCATTAATATCACCTGCAAGTAAAGTTTTGCTGAAGATGATTCAAAAACAGTTGCAGAGTACATCAACCGGGAACTGCCAGAAAAATCAAGCCAGATTCGGAAGAGGATGTGGAATGACGGATATCATTTCTGATGTCAGGTGTATTTTGGCTGAAAGCAGAGAATATCATAAAAATGTTTACCTTTGATTTATTGATTATGCAAAGGCATTCACTGTGTGGATCATAACAAATTATGGATAACATTGCAAAGAATGGGAATTCCAGAACACTTACTTGTGTTCATGAGGAACCTATACATAGATCAAGAGGCAGTCATTAGGATAAAACAAGGGGATATTGCGTGGTTTAAAGTTAGGAAAGGTGTGTGTCAGGGTTGTATCCTTTCACCATACCTATTCAATCTAATCTGAGAAGCTGGACTATATGAAGAAGAACGGGGCATCAGGATTGGAAGAAGACACATTAACAGCCCGCGTTATGCAGATGACACAACCTTACTTGCTAAAAGTGAAGAAGACTTGAAGCACTTACTGATGAAAATCAAAGACTACAACCTTCAGTATGGATTTCACCTCAACATTAAAAAAAAAAAAATCCTCAAGAAGCAACATGATGATAAACGGAGAAAAGATCGAAGTTGGCAAAGATTTCATTTTACTGGGATCCACAATCAACACCATGGAACAGTAGTTAAGAAATCAGAAGATGCATTGCATGGACAAATCTGCTGCAAAAGACCTCTTTTAAGTGCTGAAAAGCAAAAATGTCACCTTGAAGAGTAAGGTGCGTCTGACCCAAGCCATGGTGTTTTCAAGCGCCTCATATGTATGCAAAAGTTGGACGATGAATAAGGAAGACCAAGGAAGAATTGATGCCTTTGAACAGTGGTGTTGGTGAAGAATATTGATTATACCATGGACTGCCAAAAGAATGAACAAATCTGTCTTGGAAGAACAACCAGAATGCTCCTTAGAAGCAAGGATTAGGAGACTACATCTCACATAATTTGGACATGTTATCAGGAGGGATCTGTCCCTGGAGAAGGACATTATGCTTGGTAAAGCAGAGGGTCAGTAAAAAGAGGAAGACCCTGAACAAGATGGATTGATACAGTGGCTACAACAATGGGCTCAAGCATAGCAACGATTGTGAGGATGGCACAGGACTGGGCAGTGTTTCGTTCTGTTGTACCTGGGGTCACCATGAGTTGGAACCAATTTTATGGCACCTACCAACAAGAGCAAGTCATGAAGATATTTTCTAATGTTATATAACAGAAGTTTTATATTTTAGGTTTCATATTCATATCTATGATTCATCCTGAATTAACTTTTGCATATGGTGTGAGATACAGATGGAATTTTTTTTTGTTTGTGTTGTTTTGTTTCAAGATAACCAATCATTCTAGCAGCATTGTTTGAAAAAAAAAAAAGAAAAACCATCTGTCTCCATTGAAATTCCTTTGCAACTTGTTGAATACTTGTTGAATATCAATTGACCAAATCTGTGTGAATCTCCATCTATTCACTCTATGCTGTTGTTACCTAATCTGTTTATTGTTATACAATAGTTCGATACCACACAGTCTTCATTTAATGTAGCTTTATAATAAGTGTTCGAATCAGTTAACATGACTCCTCCTACTTTATCTTTTTAAAAATACGCTGTGGTTTTTCCAGGTCTTTTGTATTTTCATGTATACTTTTGAATGAGCTTGACAATTTCTATCAAAATTTCAGGAGGGATTTTTCCTGGAATTTTGTTAAATCTATAAATCAAGCTTAGGAGAAATCACATCTTAACAATATTAAGTCTGGCAATCCATAAACACAGTACATAATTCTATATTTATTTATAATTAAATTGTTTTTCTTAATGATATTTTACATATTTCAGTATATAAGCAGCTCATATCTTTTTGTCAGATTTCTCAAAAGAATTTCATATGTCTTGCTCTTGTCAATGAAATATATAATTTCAGTTTCTGACTGTGTGATGTTAATATAAAGAGACACAATTGATTTTGTATGGTGACAATGTATACTGTAAACTTGCCAAACTCTCTTATGGTTTCTAAGAGCTGTGTTATAGATTCCATAGGCTTGTCTACATAGACAATCATATCTGTGGATAAAGATAGTTTTCCTTCTTTTTTCAATACAAATGTCTTTTACTCCTTTTACTTGCTTTATAGCACTAGTAAGAACCTTCAGTAAAATGTTTATGCAGCAAAAAATACTAGAATTGATTTTGTACGCATGTATTCACAACTCCAGAAACCATTCTCCTAGCCAAAGTTGCCTCTCAATATTCAATGAATACATAAACCCAAAACCAAACCCATTGTCACTGAGTGGATTCCAACTCATAGCAACCCTGTAGGACAGAGTACAACTGCCCCATAGGAGTTCCAGGGAGCGGCTGGTGTATTCGAACTGACGGTCTTTTTCTTAGCAGCCTGAGCTCTTAACCACTGCACGGCCAGGCCTCCCAATGAATGCATGGTACTCAATAAAATAGCCTGAATCAAAGTTAAAAATTTAATGCTACCTACTTCATTTGGGAAACCTAGCTTAGCTCTAATACTAAAATATGACTCCTCTTTACTAGCATTTTACTTACATGCTTGTATTCCACTGAGTTGAATTTCAGCCTGTTTTTCTCTTCATACTTGATTAGTCTCTCTCTCTCTCTCAGCTTTCCTATCTCCTTGTTATCTGCAGTGTCTCTAAACACTGGATTGATAACCATGAAGTTTGGTCCTGAACCCACTTCTCTTACTGTTTTTGCATTTCAAAAATAATTTAATCAAATTCCATGATTTAAAATACCATCTATACACAGGTAATTCCAAATTACGTATTTTCCATTCATACCTCTTCCCTGAAATCCGCATTATATATCAACTCCATCTGGGTTCTCTAAATTGCAGTGAGCAAAGCAGGACTTTTCATTTGCGCCCCTACCCCCCTACCTCCTCAATCCTTCCAGACGTGTGCTGGAAACTACGCATGCTGGTTTGCAAGAGTCAATTTTTCAATTTTCAGGAATAGTATGAACCATTTCTGAAACTGTTGGTAGCTTGGAAGCTGACATGTTGGGCACATTTACACCATCAAAATTGGAAAATGCTACAAATTGGGGCTCTTTTCGCAGAGATTCAGCTGGCACAAATTTACCATCAAACCACTGCAGCTAACTCTTCTCCACCACCCAGGTCTCCTATCTAAGGAAATAACACGCACATCCATTCCCACAAATAAAAATACCCAGGAATCTTCTCTTTCTTCATCTCTCACATCGGTTCCATCTGAATGTCCTTTCACCTCTAGTAACATAACATATCTAGAACCTGTCCTTTTCTTTTCATTCCCCCTATTATAAACGTTAGTTAAAACAGAATTGACATTACCCTTTAGTACTTCAACCATCTCCCATCTGGCCTTCGAGCTTCCACTTTGCTCTCTCCCTGCAGCTTTAATCAATTTTCCCATGATAGCAAGAACGATTTCTCAAAAATACAAGTAAGATAATAAAATCCATTCGAATTCCTCTCACTGATCTTGCAGACCGGGTCACTCCCTAGTTCTCCAACTTCTTACACTCTTTCCTGGCATTCTTCCTGTTTAACATCACCAACAATAGCAACACTAGCAATTGCCTCTAGGAATTGGCACTGTTAGTTGCCTTTACCTAAGGAGTCATGATGATGCAGTGGTTAAGCACTCGGCTGCTAACTGAAAGGTCAGCAGTTCAAACCCACCAGTCGCTCTGTGAGAGACAGATGCAGCATTCTGCTTCCATAAATAATACAGCCTTGAAAACTCTATGGGGCACTTCTACTTTGTCTTATAGGTTGGCTGTGAGTTGGAATCAAATCAAAGGCACACAACAACTGTTACCTTAACCTATAATATTCTTCCCTCAAAAATTAAAGGACTGGCACCTTCCTTCTCTTTTGTCTCTCAGCTCAAATGTTAGCTTCTTTAAAAACTCTAGAGCAACAATCTATCACTATCTCAGTTGCTCTCATCTGCATTCTATCTATTTTACTTATTATTATTGGAAATAATCATATTTATTGCTCTGTGTTATGAGCCTTTCCACGACAAAATAGCTCCATAAGAACAGAGATAGCATCATCCTTGCTGACTTATTTATTGGTGTATCCTCACCTCTTAGGACAGCAACTGGTGAATATAGACAGTACTTGGTATGTGTTGTTGAATGAGTACCTTTTCAATCACAAAGAAAAATAAAAAGGAGAAGGTATTTATCAGTCTCGGGATTACAGATCGAAGAAATCATGTATTAAGAAACAGTACCATGGATTCCATTAACCATGCAAGACAATTATTTGTTATATTATGTAGAATTTATTCCAGGGATTTCAAGATTGTTAACAATTGAGAAATCTATTCACATAATATATTACATCAATTGGATTAGTAAGCAAAGACATAATAATCAACATTTACTAAATGCTTACTCTTTGTTATGCATTGTCTTAAGTTATTTAAAATAAATTGCTTTTTTACAACCGAAAAAACAAATTGCTGTTGAGTTGATTCCGACTCATAGAGACCCAATAGACAGAGTAGAACTGCCCCATAGGGTTTCCAAGGAGCACATGGTGGATTTGAACTGCCAACCTTTTGGTTAGCAGCCGTAGCTCTTAACCACTATGTCATCAGGGTTTCCAGCTTATTTACAAGGAGAGTATTTTTCTTTGATCTTCATTTTAACAATTAGAGAAAGTTTGACATAGAGAGATTATATAATTCATAATTCGTTTTAGGTCACATAGCTTGTAGGGCTTGACAGTCATAAACAGAGCCTACTCCCTTAATGAGTTTACATTATTATCTCAATAGATCTGGAAAACGTGGTTGATAAAAAATATACACAAATTTCCATTTTTTAAAGCTCCTAAAATTAATATGTAAGAATATTTATTTACATTACATGAAATATATATCTTAGCCAAAAACTCACATAATATGTATTGAATTTTAAGGGGTATTTTCTCTTTCCCATCACTTACGCCTTCCTGTGCGTGTCTATGTAATAATGAAGATCTATGACATCAACCAGCTTGTGAAATAAAACATTCCTCTTATTGCTCCTCTCTTTTTTTGTCTTTCTTACTCCTCAACCCCTTTACCTTCTGATGTTGATATTTATCATTTCCATGTGTGCATTTTTAGTTTTGCTTCATTTGTATCTACCTGTAAAAATCTACAGCTCTGTTTTAAAAATCTTAAACTTTATGCAAGTGAGTTAGTGTCATACGTATACTTTGGTAACTTATGTTTTACATCTAATAATATTTGTGTGAACTTTATATTAATACGTAAAATAAGAATTTATTGTTTTTTATTTTTAATAAAATGTATTTAATAAAATTTTATTTTATTATTTTATTTATTTTTATTGTGATAGTCTTTTATTATATAAAACACCACACTTTGTTTGCCTGTTCTCACCTTGGTTGTCATTTAGACATTTTCAGTTTGTCCCTATTACAAAGGCACGGTGAACAGTTTTATACATGTTTCCTGGCATGCTTTTTTTTTCTCCTGTATTTTCTTTGTTGAAATACTTTCTTTGAACGTATGAGAACTATTTGAAATATTTTGTTTCTTTGTTTCCTTTGATTACTTACCATGTTTTGCTCCAGGAACTCATTTTACTAGGCAATAGTTTAGATTCTTGCATCATTAACAGTGTAGACTTTAGTTGACCTCAAGATGAGATGAATTTATAGGATTTATTTAATATTATCAAATGATATTCTCTTCTTGGTAGAACATTCATATTTTTAACTTTCTACTTTAAGAGTAAACACATCCCATATTATTCTGATTATGGGTTTTAAAGGTGCACTTGCATATATCCTAAAATAAAAATCCTTACCTTATACATGAGCTCACTTCTTTTAATAATTTTTAAAATTCTTATAAAGTAAAATTTATTTTTAGGCCTCAGAACTGCCTTCAAAGATAATATAAAATAAATTTAATCTTTATTATGTCTAAGAATTATTAACTTAATAATTTGTTTTACCAAGAGTTCTCTTTTCCAGGCTTAACATACTCAGTTTTAAAAAATTATCCTTCTTATAATGATTTCTAGATCTTCAACACTCTGATAGCCCTACTACAAGCATACTTGAGGTTATTACTTCCTTGTGGACAGCAGACTATGGTATTGGTTTTTTTTTTTTGCGATAGATGTTTACGATGTCCATGTATACCATGTATTGTCTATATAATTAAAATATACTATGGCTCACAGGTATTTAAACTACAGATAAATTTATTTAAGAGTATTACTGAATAATGGAAACTGTTATTATGTACTTTGTTTTGTTTTTGATACCATTCAACTATCATATTTTTGAAGAGGATCTATTTAATTATGTAAAGGTATAGTCTCCACTCCTGAGAAGACTGGATATTCCATCTTTAGATCATAGTGGAACATATAGTTCATATCAAGCCTGGTTTTGAGTTTCCAGAATAGATCCTCATGCAACCTCGCAGACTGAAAAAATACGGTCGTGTTAGAATAAGGCCAAAAATAAGGACACTGCTCTGGTCAATTTCTTCTTTGGCTAGCAGCAGAATCTTGCTGTGCATATTGAGCCTAAAGTTGTAATTGCTTAAGACAGCTGAACTTATTTATAAACATATTTATGAACTTATGAACTTATTTATAAACATAACGTGATGATGGCTATTTTTAACAATGGTGAAATAAATTAGAAAACGAAGAATGTCCTGTTTGAGAAACTGACCTAAGATTTCAGACACAATACAAATTAATAATTAAAATGGATCAAGAGTTATGATTGGTTAATGTTTGGAGCCGTACCATAATTAAATTATTTTTGTCAAAGACATCATGGGCATTTGTGACAGATCTTTTAAATGCATCATTTCAGGAATTTTGTTAGTGTTCAAAAATATTGCTGTATTCGTCTGTAACTACTGTTTTTTGCTAATGTACATTTGAAATATAGTGGGATATTATTTTTCCTTACCCAGCTCACCTGGTTTTCCAATTGCTTTTCCTATATTTTTTCTCTGTAGACTTTTCATTTTCTACCCAATTGAACCTGAGAAAGTCTCAGCATGGGAAACTGCTGCTTATTTGCACGTTCAGCTATTTTCTCTGATAAAAGCTGTTTTCACTTTGTTCAATGTTTTGTTCCTTTGGCCTTGACCTGTTAGATTAGGAAAATGATGAGTGGTAAAGTTTTAATTCGTGTTGTGTTTTATATGACAGAGCCATTGTGCTTTAACATATTCGGCCTTGTTTAAATATTATTCACTAACAGGCTTCACTAGAAACCTGTATAATTACTTAAATATTCAGAATAATGTTTTAATCTTTAGGTTGGCTTAATATTATGTATCTTCTGAGAACTCAGAATACTCTGTTTAGATCACCTGCATTGCGTGTAGTTAACCGGATACATGTGTGCCTCTTTAACCAATGTGGAGTTCCACAAGGACACAGTCTTATTTATAACTTTGTTTGCACTGCAAAGCACATTGACTGGCACAGGAAAGGTCCTTGATTAGAAACACACACACACATGCAAACAAGACCCATCTATATGCTGCCTGCAAGAAACACACTTCGTACATAAACACACAAAAAGTTTAAAAGTTGAAGAATAGACTAAGATTTACTATACAACCACAAATCAGAAGAAAACTGGAGTGCGTCTTAATATCAGACAAAGTAGATTTCAGTGCAAAGAAAATTACAGGTGATAAAGTGAACATTTCACTATGATAAAGAGGTTAATGCATCAAGAGAACATAACAAATATAAACATTTATGTAGTGAAAAGGAGAGCTTCAAAATACATTAAGCAAATCTGATCCAATAACAACTTTTCTAACAGTGAAGGCTTCCAATTATGCTAGGAAAAGTCAAGGAGTCGCCATATACAGTGTGACTTCCTGTTTACCATTTTATGAGTAGCCACGCTTTGTACTCTGTATTGATGAAAAAAGTGAAGCTTAACTGGAGTTTTAAGAGAGAGAGAGTGATAGAGAAGACAGAAGAAGAGAATAATTCTCTGAAAAAGTATTTTTTAACTAGAAACATTACTGATACAGTGCCAGCAATTGTCAAATGGAATTATTTTGTGTCATTTTAGCAGTTAAGTGTTCTGACTTCCAAGTAGAAAATTATTTCCTTATCCTCAACTAAACAGTGAAGTAGAGGTAAAATGTTGAAAAAACTGGAAGGGTAAAAATAATCTGTAATAAGGAATCATATTTTCCCATTTAGGATCCTATGTCATAGAGATAAGGCAGAGTGATGAGCGATTAGGAGATAATAATATAGACACATGACCTAATATCAAAGATAGACGTTTACTTGATGAAATATCTGTCTCTCACTAATGCTGACTTATTACATGCACAGGTCCCTCTGTGACTCACTTCATGATGTTGCCAATTGCACTGACTTTTAAATATCATTTATAAATAAAAATTTGACCTTAATATTTCAGTAGTGTTAATCAGACTAAATCAAAGAAAATACCAACTCAAGAAAGGCTATACAACAGGGGATGTCAGAATGAAGAACTTTTCCCTGACATGTTCTGGATTAAAGAGAAAAAAGTCACATAGTTTAACAAAGTTGAAATTATGCCAGCAAGGCAAAACAAAAAAAAAAAAGAAAGAAAGAAAAGGGTTTAAGTACAGAATATTTGCCATTTCCTCTTCACTGAGTTTTGAATGTAACTGAAATAAAGTGTATATCAAAAAATTACTTTAATGATTTATTAGAACATATTAATAATGGATTGATTTAATTGTGTCTTGTCCATTTGTATGTGGTCTTCCTTAATTTAAGATGATAGTATTTCCATTTTCTATTATTTACTCGATTATAAGCTGAATATATATTCATTATTCTTGACCAGTACTTCAAAGTAAAGGATATTTCACGTTTTTTTCGTTCTATTGGCAAATGAATAAGAGTCCATTTGAGAAGTCTTTCAGAAAAATTTCAGCTGACTTCGTTTTTTCTATGGAAATGGCCCATTATATGCTGATATTATAAAGGTCACTTCCTCTTTGTCCCAGATGTGGCCATTTAAAACGATCTATTGAAATTAAGGTCCTCTTCTACTGCTTTTGCCATACGTTGTATTTGTTCTAAAGTAGTGATTTGGGTAGAGTGTGAAGTGAATCATACTGAACAACATCAGAATCAGATTAATGTCCAGTCCAAGAAACTTTGTCTTCCTTGACACACACCTACTTACTCTGCTCCAACCCAACATCGTAGGTCCAAGTACTGGTACACAATTATAATTCACAATTCTATTTCACCTTCCAGAGTCACTTGTGCATATATACATATCACAGCATTGAAGGAGGTTAGCACATGATCATACTTATCACATTCTACTCTAGATTTGGTGTCCCAAGTCTCTGCACACTAAGCATTTGCTTTTTTCACTAGTCCTTCTAGGAAAATCAAATATAGGTAGCAAAATATTACGTTAGTATTAAACTGATTCTAGGAAAATAGATTAATATAAAAATCTTCAATTAATTGAAATAAAGAAAATTAAATATATATATAATACAGGTCAATCAAATGAGAAACAAAGAGTTTGATGGTAGTTATAAACTGAAATATATTGGTGTTGTATTAAATATGAAGGGACTAATTTTTCCACTGAAAAGACTGAACTTATAAGGCTAAATTACAAAAAAAGAAGGTAAAGAAAGTAACTCAAATTAAGCAAATCCACAATCATTAAAGTAGATCTATTTCAGTAACTAACAGAAAAGACAGAAAAAAAAACCTCAGAAAAAATAAACTCTAAAACTATCTTGACCTAATTTTCATACATATGCATACATACACTCTGCACCCACCAATTAAAAATGCATTTTCTGTTAAGTGTAACTATTCATTTACTCAAATTTCTGGATCATAAACAAGCTTCAAACATCTCAAATATTTAAAATAATTTCAGAATGTGTCCTCTGACAAAACTTAAATTTATCTAGAAGTTAAAAAAAATAGAAATAAAAATACATATTAAAAATTCTCAGTTGAATAAGCCATACATTTTTATGTTACCTGTGGGTCAAAGAAAAAATAAAAATGGAAATACACACATGAATACGCATATTTCCCTGAATAATAATCAAAATTTAAAATGTAAAAACTCATAAGATGCTGCTGAAAAGAGTTTAGAGGGGCATTTATAGCCTTTAATGAATTCATAGAAGAGAAGAATTTCTGATAATCACTGATCTAAATTTTCATCTCATGATCCTAGGCTAGCATCACTAGATAGAGAGAGGAAGAGACAGAGAGAAAGATATAGATATAAAAAACCCATTGCTATCGAGTTTATTACAACTCATAGCAACCCTATAGAACAGAGTAGAACTTCACCGTACGGTTTCCAAGGAGCACCTGCTGGATTCGAACTGCTGACTTTTTGGTTAGCAGCCACAGCTCTTAACCACTATACCACCAGAGTTTCCTATAGATATAGATATATAGATATAAAACCAAAACTCGTTGCTGTCAATTCCAACTCACAGCGACCCTACAGGACAAAGTAGAACTGTCCCAAAGAGTTTCCAAGGCTGTAATTTTTATGCAGGGAGACTGCCATATCTTTTTCCCATAGAGCCGCTGGTGGGTTTGAAACTCCAACCTTCCAGTTAGCTGCTGAATTCTTTACCCACTGTACCACCAGAGCTTCTTTATAAACCCATAGTGTGACTAAAATCAAGAGGACACACAAAATAGCCACAGAGAAATACAAAGGATGGATCACTACAGACTTATTGTCATTGGAATGATAATAAGAGAATATTACCTACAACTTCTTGTCAATAAAGTTGAATATTTAGATGATGTATATAAGCCCCAAATATAAAACTTAACAAAACTGATTTAAGAAGAAACTTAAAAATCTAACTAACGTATTATGGAGATGGAGTTGATTTACATTTGGACTGGAAACACTCTGCCTTTATCTCTGGGGATGCCTGGATTTCTAGCCTTTGACTTTTGTCCAAGATAAGGACAGTGGAATTTATGAAGTGCTGTTTAAGATTCAAAACTCCCCTGGTCACCCTCAAGGTTAGTCTCTTTGCTTTCAAAGGCCTAACCAGTTTGAAAAGCCAGACTTGATTCTATAAAGGGATACTGAGAGCTTTTTGGGTGAGTGCTCCCAAGCTAAGATTTCTGTCACAGATCTTGTGAGGTCAAGATGGGGACACAGTATAGTACACATGTACAGGAGACCTGTGGGGAGTCTTGTGAGTTATTTCAAACATCTAAATAAAAACAAATGAACAGCTCAATAGATGATGAAAAAAATTATCGTATAAAAAACAATGAAACTGTCTGTCTTACGCTCGGTTCTCTAGAGAAGCAAAACCAGTGCAGTGTATGAATATATATAGAGAGAGATTTATATAAAGGAAATGGCTCATGCAGCTGTAGAGGCTAGAAAGTCCCAAATTTGGGGGTCAAACTGATGGCTTCTCCTGACTCATGTAGCTGCAGATACTGAGGAACCCAAGATTGGAAGGTCAGATAGGAGGACTCTGGCTCACAGGCTGAGGAGGCCAATGAACCTCAAGATCAATAGGTAAGGCTAGCTCAAGTCCCAAGAATCAGAGGCCAGATGAACAGGAGCCAGCTGCAGGATCCAGAGTGAGCAAAAGCCATGGAACCTTGCCAGAAAGTCCACCTATATTGAATGCAGGCCACACCCCCCAGGAAAATCCTTTTCAACTGATTGGCTACTCACAACAGATCTCATCTTGGAGGTGATCATGTTATATCAGATGTCATTATGGAGTGATTACATCATTAAAAAGCTGCAAAATTACATCATAACTGCCAAACCACTGAGGATCATGGCCAACCTAAGATGACACACAATCTTAACCATCACAATGTCTTAATATGATGAAGTGTTTAGAAAAACACTACGGGTAACATCATTCATAATCATCAATATTTGAAAGCTTTCTTTCTGAGCTTCTTAGTTAGAAAAGAATGCCAGCCATCACCATTTCTATCCAGCATTTTATAGCTTTCAAATCTGTGCCTGGCTCATGGTGTACACCAACAACCGTTAGCTCTGCAACTATTATTTTAAATGTAATAAAGTCCTTTTTTAAATTTTATTTATTTTGTTGTTGTTGAGAATATACACAGCAAAACATACACCATAAAACATACACAGCTGCTCTTGAAGTTTAATCCCATAAAGACAGTTCTTAAAAGAGCATAATGCTCAAGGCAGACATTTTTTACTAGTTAAGCAAAACTATTATTTGGTTTCGAGAAGACTTCAGGAGGTATTTTTGGTTTAATGTTTAAAGATTATTTCATGGCAACAGTTTCAGGGGTTCATCTAGTCACCATGGCTCCAGAAGGTCTAGAGTCTGTGAAAATTTGAAGTTCTGTTTGCATTTTCCCCCTTTTGGTCAGGTTTCTTTTACAGAATCTTTGATCAAAATGTTCAGTAATGGTAGCTGGGTAGCCAGTTCTTCTGGTCTCATGGCAAAGGAGGCAGTCGTTCATGAAGGCAATTAGCCTCCATATCCTCCTCCTATTCCTCACTCTCCTTCTTCCTCTGTAGCTCCAGGTGAATAGAGACAAATTGTTGTGCCTTAGATATTCTTATCCCTCTATGAAGGTCAAAATGTTCCATTTCATGTTGTTAGTATGCTCTTATTACTTTATTTCAGACTCCAATATGCAGTGCTAATTTCATATCATGGTGCTTTTTACAACTCTTCCTCTTTATCAAGATGATATTTTATAAGATATGCTTTATAGGATAGGACTGATTCTTATTTTTTTAATTTCAGATTTGTCCTGGATTCAGTGTTCTTACAAACTGATCATAACCAAGTCTTATGAATTCTCACTAATTTACCAAATGAACTTTCTGACCAAATTATATTATTATGGTATTCACCCCTACTGCCCTCCCAACCATTAGCAATATCTCATAATATTTTCCTAGAATGCAGAGTCCTCAATGTCTCCTCTATTTAAATTATATAAATCCTTAAAGTTCCAGCTCGAGACCCATCTACACATCTAGGTGTGCATAAATTTTAAATACTTTATACTGTTAGAAAACTAGTTGTAGTTGTCAGAGCTCAGATACTGCAGCTACACAAACTTAATTCAGAATTGTGACTTTCTTTTAAGTTAAAAATTTCTTAAGAAAATTGCTTAACATTTCAGAGACAGTTTCCTGATTTATAAAAACAATACAATATTAAACAATGTCCTTTTAGAGTTATTGTGAAGATTAAGGGAAAGAACCAATGCATATAAAACATAGTGTTCAAAGGATTATAATAATCTCTAAATTACAAATATTATTGTTACTATAAATCCAACTGTAAAATGTGTTAAAATAATCCTTTTCTAGTCTGTGATGTATCTAAAAATACAGACTACCTGTGAGGGGAAGAAAAAAAATTGATCTGTGCTTCCTGGAATTTAAGAACAGCTCAAGGGGAATAAGGAATTGTTAATGAATCAAGAAGTCCTTGTGACACAATGGTTAAAGTGTTTGGCTGCTAACCAAAAGGTTGGCTGTTTGAACCAACCAGCGGCTCTGTGGGAGAAAGACCTGATGATCAACTCCTGTAGAGATTACAGCCTAGGAAACCCTATGAACAGTTCCACTCTGTCGTAAAGGGTTGCTGAGTTGGAATCCACTTGATGCCACTCAATAACAACAATGAATCAAGAGCCCTAGTATTCCCTAAATGGGTCTGGGACATCAATAAGCTGTTTCAGTCTCTTCCTACCAAAACCCTTCAAGCTGTAAAACTCACCTGAGAAAAAACAAAATGCAGTTAGAGTAAAACAAGTAGAAGTCACTGCCTGTAGATGTTGTGAACAAATCTAATGTGATGAAGTTAAATTTTGCACTCTGTAAACCTGGAGAAAAGGACACAACATTTTAGAATCCTTGGAAAATGGTATGGGCTCTGGGAAAATAATAATTCCATGGGACTCTTCTATTATTATTTTCCCAGAGGCCATGGGACTCTTCCATTTCTGGGAACCCTGGTGGTGTAGTGGTGAAATGCTACGGCTGCTAACCAAAAGGTCAGCAGTTTGAATCCACCAGGCCCTCCTTGGAAACTCTATGGGGCAGTTCTACTCTCTTCTTTAGGGTCTCTATGAATCGGAATCGACTTGATGGCAACGGGTTTTTTTGTTTGTTTGTTTGTTTCTTCCATTTCTATTATTAAAAACTATTTCCAAAACGTACTTTGTTACATCCTTCTGACTGGAATGTCCTTTCCCTCACCTGAGGAACATGGTCAACTAATATTTATATTTCAAAACCCAGCTAGAATATTATTTCTTCGCTGATATCATCCCTAAACTCCTCCAAGTAGATGAAATCAATGCAAATTACAAATCTGAGACCACTTTGTTCATATTTCTATGGTTTTACTTCTCATACTGTGCTGCAGTTGATCATGGTACATCTGACTATGAGCCTGTCTCATCTATGAGTCTGAGTGTTCTTTGTGCCTATTTCCTTGAATCTTGTGTATGTGCTTAGCACAATGTCTGGCTCATAGTGTTGAAGATTGCATTGAATGATTCTGTAAATGAAGCTCCTAGCAAAAGAAATAGAGTCTGTTGCAATTAAATGATTGAGAAACTGAGCAGAGGATATAGAAAAAAGTAGACGCCAGTATCATGGCCATTTGTAATACACAATACCACATTGTTTCTTCCCTTCTGTCTTGACTGGCTATGCTGCCTATATTTTTGGTTGGAAATTGAGTATGAATTCTTTATCTAACTTAGTTGTGGTGTTAAAATGACAAAATAACTCAAAATAAACCTTATCTTGGGAGTACTGAGTCAACTCAAATTAGTATTGCATCTGCAGATAAAGGAAACAGGTAGTAATGAAGAAAATAAAGAGAATTATAGATTTTTTTATTCATATTTTATCCTCTTTTGACTTTGTGTATTTATTATTCATCCCTATTATTTCAAGTGCTTTCAAACAAAATCACCACTTGTTTTTTTGTTCTGATACCAAATTCAGTTCTAGATTTCTTGCGAATGTATTCAATGTTTCAATTTATTTTAAAATAGGAGCTGTTATTTTTTTTTTTCTTATCCTTTTGTATATTTACAAAACTCAACAGGCAGTGCTATGCCCATTAATTGCAAAGCAAAAGCATTCACTCTACTCTGTAAAACTTTTTATGCATTTCTTAGATATATTATTTTAGCTATACCTATAGAGGCTTTAATCCCTTAATTTGAAAATTCAGTGAAAATACATCAGTTTGCAATGTTGATCACTCTAACACTTATTTTTCAACTAATTTTACAAGCTGCATTTCCTTTATCCTGTGCTCCTTGGTGACTAGGAATTGAGATATACCAAAGAATATAACACAGGACAACAAAGGTACAATTCTTAAGCACATTTTTGAAGCAGCAACAGAGAGGATTCTGCAAGTGCTCCATGCATAAAAGCAGTAAAGTCCTCAATATGTTCAGAGCTACTACAGCAAGCAAATACATTTACAAAGCATTGGAGCCAGTGGGTTGGCTCTTTCTATATGAGATGTCTGAATTATGTTGACAATCTAATAATGCAGCTGAGTAGCTAGAGGCTGATGCAGGCCTTCAGGAGTTAGTAATGTTTCTGCAACATTTTATAACATTAACAGTATCATGGAGATAAATGAGACTAATATAGTTTGAAAATGATCATCTCTCCTGTTTTAAAGAAAGACTTAATATGCATAAATATTATATATTTATATGTGTATGCCTCATCATTCACATTATATGTCTTAGCACACTGAACATTGCATATAAAGTGGAAGAAACCAATAGTGATATAAAATCTTTGTGAAATTCAGCTCAACATTTTTTTTAAGGCTAATTAAAGTACTATAAATAATAAAGATTGATTTCAAATTCTAATATGATATTTAGGAGAGAAAAGAATATACATTTTCTTATTTTTCTTAACAATGGCTATATCCTTGTAAACACCCATAAGAATAATATATGTAAAAGTAATGAAGTATGGGTGAACACATCAGCTGAGATGATACACAAAATCAGATGCTTTGTAACTATATTTGATGGTAATTTAATATAGTCAAAATACTGCTCAGCACAGCATTTCAAAAAAAATGTTTAAACATCTTAATCTCATTCAATTTTAAGCAGTTACTTCTATTAAATTAAAGGGGACTAGGAATTGCAGAAGCCAAAGGCTGTTTATTATGATGCACTTGGTATTCAGTATGATTTTGCTAACAGTGCAATACTTCTAATACCTGTTGAAATAAAAAATGCAGTTAGAAACTAAGATGATTGATATATTTCTTGTCACTTAATTCATTATAATGAATCACTCATATATTCATTTGCAGTGACACAGATGTTTGCTCCTAATGATTAACCATTCATTGGCTGTAAATGAAAGCATGTAAGAAGACAAATATAGAAACCCTTTATTATGGTATTAGTTAAAGAGAAATTTTTTTGTCCATTCTTTGAAAGTAATCAAAGCATTAAAGTAACCGATCATTTTTCAGGAACTTATGTTTCATGGTTTCAGTTGCAGGAAAAAGAATGTATGTTGAAGGGAAAATAAAAAAGTGAATATAATAAGCCCCCAACAGGCAGCACCAAAGCCTCTGACTGATGAAGTCATGAAGTCTACAGAGAAAAGGAGGAATTCATATGACAACTTCACCTCTAAAAAACAATCACTGCAGAGTCAAAAATTACCTGTAGCTCCCAGCACTCCTTGAACGTTCTGTGAAAACTTACCGAAGCAGAAAGAGCATTAACATTTATTCTGGAACAAAAAAAATGGCCTCTTACAATAATCTGGCTGTCATCCGCATATTTCTCCATTCAACAACCATTGTTGTGCACCTTTTACTTGGAAAGTATTTTGGCCAGATGCTGTGGGAAATACAAAAATGCATAAAATGAAAACATTAGTTATGGAGACATCATGTGAACATCAGCCACCTCTTCAAGACAGGCCAATTCACTAAGCCTCGGTCATTTCATGAAAACAAATAAGATATTTTGTTTTCCACAATAATTCAGTCCCACCCTTTGCTTCTGATCCACATATTCTCAGTCTTATCGCCCTGGCAGGGGACTGCATTTTTACGCTCTTTTCATCTCCCTGCGGAGCCCTGGTGGCGCAGTGGTTAAGAACTAAGATGCGAACCAAAAGGCTGGCTGTTCCAATCACCAGCCGCTCCTTGGAAACCATGTGGGGCAGTTCTACTCTGTCCTATAGGGTCACTGTGAGTCGGAATCCACTTGAAGGCAATAGGTTTTTTTTTTTTTAAATCTTGTTGCTAAAGGACCGTGGTGGCACAGTGGTTAAGCACTCGGCTGCCAACCGAAAACATTGGTGGTTCCACCCCCCAGCCACTCTGCAGGAGAAAGATGTGGCAGTCTGCTTCCCTAAAGATTAAAACCCACACCCATTGCTGGCTAGTCAATTCTGACTCAGCCTTGGAAACCCTATGGAGCAGTTCTCCTCGGTTGTGTAGGGCTGACTATGATTCGAAACTGACTTGATGACAGTGGATTTATCATGTGGCTATCCTTGTGATTTTTCCACTTTCCTCTGGAAGACTCAACATTCTTCCACTGGTTTTTGACTTTGCTTGTACCTTTGCTTTTAGTTTTGTTAAAAACAAAAACAAAAAACATATTAAGCCAATAATAGAATTGCAAAGTTTATTGAATATATGATTTGCAAATCGGGATAACATTTCAACTAGGGAGTCAAAAATGCTCCAAAAATGAAAAGCACCTCCAAAATTCTTATATCATATTTTATCAGCATTGTCATGGAAACAGGGCCAGAACAGTGTTTATATCATAACAATTTACCCTAAAACACAGCTTCCAGTTAGACCCTGGAGTTTTTGTTTCTGGAAACTGACTGAATTCTTCAAAAGACCACAGTGGTTAAGGCAAATTACTAATTAGCAAGAATATTGTTTGACTTAAAGTTGACTTTTGGGAGACCAATTTCTTTAAGTCTCAAGGTTGAAAAGGTAATCTAAGGGCAAATGGCCTGGGTGGGTCACTCCAACTCCAAGGACCCCAGAAATCTGGATTCTAAGAGAATTAAGTTGATTTCTCAGTTTAGTTTATTGTTTCAGATGGCAATACTCTGTTCTGATTTTTCAGCAGCGCTTGCAGCTTCTAGCCCATTCTCAACAAGTTAAAATACTGCCCTACCGAATACTCATATGAAGAAATAGGGGGTTTAGATATTTTATTTGAGTTAGAATGAAAGTGGATTAAAGTACAATATGAGGACACAGGTAAAAGAAAATTACATATGCATATGCACAGAAAAAACTAAAATGGATCTGCCAAAGCACAAAATATTTTCATTCATATAAAAAGGAAGTACAAGTGTTTGTTATGCCATGAATTTTTTGCTCTTTACGTCTTCTAAACTCTTTAAATCTATGTTAATTTGGTAATATGGGAGAAAACTTAGTATCTCATATGGAATATACAATCAACATGAGGAATAAGCTCTGATAAAAACACAGCCTAATGCGTTTGAGGGAGACATATTTGAAGATCGACGTTAAATATTGTAGAATCTTTTAGCAAATACTAAAACAACCATAGGTAAATTGCTTGTTTTAGCATGCAACAATGAAAAGTCAAGTTCAATAAAATACATGTTTAGGTTTTCCTAGGTTTTTTTTTTTCTAATTTATTTACTTATAAGATCTTTAAGAATTTGAATAAACCCATAGTTGCAGAATGTTTCACCATTTCTTGTTAATTCCTAAAGTCTTTTATTTTTTTTTTTTTCTCCTTTGTGTTGCCTATTTCCTGTGTTCCTTGATTCCTGACTGTGCTGTGAACACCTCCTTCCTCAGCAGCAGATCTGACAGTGTGGTTCCTTCAGGCCATCTAAAGTGCACACTTGGCATTATCATTTCCTGTGAAATTGTAAATCAGCATTTTACATTTTATGCTGATATGGAGAAAACCTTTGACCACAGTACATGAGCCATATTATATTCAACTTTTTAATCAGTTTCTTATTGAATAATATGACTCACTTGGAGAAATATTATTTTAGCGTTTAAATATATCCTCCTATTTATGAGGGGACATTGTCTAGTCGGAGCTGTGGTTAAGAGCTCAGGTTGCTAACCAAAAAAGGTCAGCAGATGGAATCCACCAGCCACTGCTTGGAAACCCTATGTGGCAGTTTTACCCTGCCCTATGGGGTCACTATGAGTCAGAATTGACAAGATGGAAATGGGTTTTTGGGTTATTGTCTAGTCATATTTTTTATCTAGCTGGAAAAAACTCGGTCATTTCTCTCTGTAGTAAGACCCACACTTTCTCTCTGTACCTTTTTCTTTTTGTTGTATGTACTCAGGACTGGCCTTAAGCCAAATGGGCTAAAGAAAAGCAGCAAAGAAAGTAAATTACCCATTTTTTCCTTAGTCCCATGCTCTAGTTGGCTTCCAGTTGCACAGTAGTCTCCAGATTGTCCCACAGTGGCGCCTCTCCTAGAGCTGACAGACTTCCCTCCTCCCAAGCGTGCGTACAGTGAAGCGTCTTAATGTTGAGGCTACAAATTATTGTTGTTGGGTGCCATTGAGTTGACTTTTGACTCATAGTGACTCTATGTGACAGACTCAAACTGCTCCATAGGGTTTTCTAGTCCATAATCTTTACGGAAGCAGATTGCTGGGTCTTTCTCTCGCAGAGCAGCTGGGTGGGTTCAAATGGCCAACGTTTCGATTAGCAGCAGAGAGCTTAACCATTGTGCCACCAGGGCTCCTTAATAAAAGTGTAGTTACCTCAATTTTTACTTCCCACGTGTTGATCCCATGGCTCCAGGGACAAAGAATCAGGAAGAGTAAGAAGAAAGGAAAATTATTCGAGTTAATGCGTGTCTACCTTTCCCTTCTGCCGGCCACTTCATCGCACACATTTGAATTTTCCTATTACCAGTGTAGAAACCTTGGTGGTGTAGTGGTTAAGTGCCACGGCTGCTAACCAAAAGGTTGACAGTTTGAATCCACCAGTCGGTCCTTGGAAACTCTATGGGGCAGTTCTACTCTGTCCTATAGGGTCACTATGAGTCGGAATCGACTCGACGGCAACGGTTTTCTTTTTTTTTTAATTACCAGTGTGTCTGTTGATATAGTTTACACACTCAAGTATATTAACAAATATTTCAGGTACAAATCTAGGAAGGATTTCCTAGATTATTGGCTCTTGTTGGCTGAGCAGAGTACTACAAGATAAAGGAGTTAGAATGCAGCTGTGCTGCACTTGACAGTGGGCATTCCTTTGCAAATGGAATGAAATGGGTCAAACTCATCAATCTGGGAAAGGACAAGAGGAAATATCTGCCCATTTTGTAGAGATGAACAAAATAATGAGACCATTATATTGTTGAGATGGGTAGAAAGGGTACATTGTAATTATATATATTTAATGATTACATAAACTTTTCACTCTTGCTTACTTTCATATTCAAGGATGCTCATTTATGGACATTGGAATTTCACAAAAATACAGTCTAGATATTTATTTATTCTATTAAGTACCTATTCTTTGGAAGATTAATAAAATAAAGGAAGGGAGGGAGTAAGAGAGGGAGGGAGTGAGGACAGGAGGAAAAGGAAAGAAAAACGATTTCTGGTATTATTTTTTGAAAACCCTAATCATGTTTATAGTCATAATGCAACGTGATTCAGAATATCCAAGGGGGAGATCAGCTATTTCTGCAGTATGCTATGTAACAAGCAACACCAAATCTCACTGGCTTTCATTAACATTTATTTTTATTGTGCTTTAAGTGAAAGTTTACCGTTCAAGTTAGTTTCTTATACAAAAATTTATACTCACATTGTTATGTGACCCTAGTTGCTCTCCCTAAAAAGTGACAGCACACTCCTCCTTTCCACCCCGGATTTCCTATCCCTTTTTACATTCTCATATCACCTCCAGACAGGAGCTGACCATTTAGTCTCATGTATCTGCTTGAGCTAGGAAGCACTCTCTTCATGAGTATCATTTTATATCTTATAGTCCAGTCTAATCCTTGCCTGAAGAGTTGACTTCGGGAATGGTTTCAGTTCTGGGCCAACAGAGAGTCCAGGAGCCATGCCTTCTGGGGTTCCTCCAGTCTCAGTTAGACCATTAGAATTTGAGTTCCACACCTCACTTTTCTCCTGCTCCATCAGGGACTCTCTGTTGTGTTCCCTGTCAGGGTGGTCATTGGTGGTAGCCAGGCACCATCTAGATCTTCTGGTCTCAGGCTGATGCAGTCTGTGGTTAATGTGGCCCTTTCTGTCTCTTGGGCTAATATTTTCCTTGTATCTTTGGTGTTCTTCATTCTCCTTTGCTCCAGATGGATTGGAAAAAATTGATGCATCTTAGATGGCCGCTTGCTAGCTTTTAAGACCCCAGACACCACTCACCAAAGTGGGATGCAGAACATTTTCTTAATAAGCTTTGTTATGCCAATTGACCTAGATGTCCCGTGAAACCATGGTCCCCAAACCCCTGCCCCTGCTACTCTGTCCCTTGAAGTGTTTGGTTGTATTCAGGAAACTTCTTAGCTTTTTATTTAGTCCAGTTGTGCTGACTTCCCCTGTAGTATGTGTTGTCCTTCCCTTCACCTAAGATAATTCTTATCTACTATCTAGTTAGTGAATACTCTCTGCCTCCTCTCTATCAAAGAATGTTTTCTTCTGTGTTTAAACCTTTTTCTGAGTTCTTATAATAGTAGTCTCATTCACTTTGTCATTCTGTGACTGACTGATTTCACTCAGCATAATGCCTTCCAGATTCATCCACGTTATGAGATATTTCGCTGATTCATTGTTGTTCTTTATCATTGTGTAATATTGCATTGTGTGACTATACCATAATTTGTTTATCAATTTATCCACTGATGGGCACCTAGGTTGTTTTCCATCTTTTTGCTATTGTGAACAGTGCTGCAATTAACATAGGTGTGCATATAAGCTTTCACTAACATTTTATTGACTGATTGACAAATGGGATAGCTCAGCTTCAAACTATATGCTGTGGGTTAAGTTCAGGTCTGCTTCCTCACAGGTCTCTGGAATCTGTGAGCAGAGGACTCTTACATCTATAGGATACTAGAAGAGTGAGCAAAAACGTGATCTCTTAAGAACTCTGCTGAGAACTTTCATGTTGACATCTCTGCCTTCCTTCATTCTCCTGGCAAAAGACAATCTGGGTCAAGCCAACATCAACTGGATGAGGAAGAATATTATATCTATAGTGCAGGCACTATAAAGGCAATGTCAAAGAGCACTGATGTATAATTCTATACAAGGGAGAACATGGAACATTGGGAACAATAATCCAATCTACCTGTGTTTCCTAGGGATATCAGGAAAGCTATTATCACAATGAGGTAACTAAATGCTAAATATTGTCCAACAAATATCAATCAACAAACTTCTCTTGAGTACCTACTATGAATTAAAAAAACAAAAACAAAAACCATTGCCTTGGAGTAGATTTTGACTCATGGCAACCTCATGTTATGTTAGAGTAGAACTGTACTTCGCTGGGTTTTCAATGCTGATTTTTCACAAGTAGATTGCCAAACTTTTCTTCTGAGCCACCTTTGGGTGATCTAGAACCTCTATACATAGCAGATGCTTAAAAACTGCTTATTAAACCAATCAATATTTGCTTGCCAGCAGAGCAACACAGTCATTAATATACTATACTATATTTAAATTTAAATAGATTGCGTTTTATTACCCAAGACAGTTAATGTATATTTTCATTTTAAATTATTATAGAACACACAGTTACAATATATTGTGAGTCATTATTCAAAACACACACACAAATTTATATGTGTATATATATATATATATTTTACTGTGAATTCCAAAGGACTTAGGCTTTATTCCTAACACTGATTATTCCAACTGCAAAATGATCTGTGAAGGTAATCAAAAGAGAAATATTTATCTTTGTGCTTTTAATTTCTGAATATCATGATTAAAATTACTAATATTTATTAAAATGTGAAATTTTAATGTTTGAGTAATGTTTTATAGTGCTGTGAATTATTTTGTAATTAACCTTTAATTTTAAATTTAGATGCATTAATATAGACACTTGGTAAATTTTCGGTTTGCAGTCTAATTTAAGAGGCTAATAACAATTATTACATTATAATTAAACACTTCTCTATAGATTAATGAAACTGTCTTTTCAGATTTTACATAGAATATGGGTTCACAAATTGCCAAAGATTTCAGAATAGATAAAAAAGTGAAAATTGCTTCTTTTTTGCATACAGTGGTAGCTTAATGACCACAAGATAATCATAGATATTCCACAATGAACTTCACAAAGGGCAAAACATTTAGCTATCTGATAGGATAGGGAAAATTACATTCAAATAAAAAAATAAGTTTTTGGAGTTTTTTTTTTCTGAAGATGGTAATGTCTATTAGCCAAAGTGATACACATGGCCAACGGGAATTAACGGTCAAGAAAATAGAGTCCACTTCTGAAGGGAGGAGGAGAATTCAGGGTTAATTTTGCATATGTGAGGACCATGCAGCAATCTACTCCAGTATTTTTTCTGTACAATAATTTGTATATATATATATAATACATAATACTGCACATATATACGTACACACACACACACTTATACATAAAAACACACACACGCATATATATACGCAGTAAAACCTGCAAAAACCTGGAACCTGTGTAAGGCAGAAACCTATCAGATAAAGAAAACACAAGTATTTTCCACTAATAGAGAGAGATAGAAATGTGCACCATGTCAAAGGCGAAAACTTTGTCAGACCTAGAAAAAAACAAGGCAGTCCCATGGAGTTCTGGCTCTCACAGGTTTCACTCTGTGTGTGTGTGTATATATATACACCTCTATATATATATATATACTGCAAGATCCTGGACTTCTAGCCTAATGCCATGATTGAGTTGGAAATTTGAGGTCTTGTGTGACGGAGGCGAGAGCATTTATTTTGGAAGGAAACAGACATAAACTTAATTTGTTATCTCTCCCTGTAACTCTGCCCTTTTCCATGTGACTTCGCACCTTACCACAGATGAAGCAGGTACCTGACCTTCTAATACTGGATCCGGCCAAATGACTTGGTCTAGGCAGTAGAAGAATGTGGGGAGAAAATGTGGTATGGCATTTTGCAGCTGAGCCTTAAGAGGCATTGTGTGTTTCCGATTTACTACTTGTGTTTCTGCTATCACCATAAGAACAGCCTCTCCCAGGTAGCTTCTACCTCCTTACCTCAGGCTCCAGAATGGTAACATGCAGAGCAAATTTGATCCAACGTATAGTGAGAAGTCTAGTCTAGCTAGACCTGCAACTTGAAGCAGATCTCCCAGCCTAACCCATTCTGTATCAGCCAACCACAAGTACATGTGCATATGTGCAAGTGAAAATAAATGATTGTTATTATAATTCATGAAGTTTGGGGTGTTTTCGAATGCACTGATAGATGAGTAATACATCTACTTTGATGATGGGAGAGATAAACTGAAAACCTGACTTGTTATTAACTGAGTTCATTTCCTTAGAAGAACTAAGAGCGTTCATGAAGTTTACCTAATTATTTCTCTATATGAACCAATACATTTTCTTTCTTCATGCTTTAATGACAAGAACTTTATGTTGTGTTAGGAACAAATGGGATCAATCTGTTTTCATTGCTGTAACTCTTCATGATTAATGAGGAATTTGTGGCCAGATCATTTCTTTTCTTTTTTGATGAATATCTCCAAGGGATTCTAAAAATATCAGCTTAATATTTGTACAATCAGACACCTGGCTAATGAAAGCAAGGTCACCCCTTAACAGTAAATGGGGAAGTTGTGGCTCAATTTTGGAATCTTTTTATATTCCACTCTATTTGGGCATGAGAATTTTGTCTAAACCGTTGCTTCAGTCTTCCTATTTCAGATATATATTTTTTAAAACAATGTTTTACAGCATTTCTTTATATCAGGACTTTTATAACACAAACATTTAGTTGAGAATATGAAATGAACAATGATGACTTTAAGAATTACCTTCAATACACGCTATATGATCCACGTCCACGCACACACACCCATACACACGTTCATCCATACACAAAGACATTTCTCACTAGCGCAACACTTAGCCCCTAGCCACGAGTGAAGGCAGAAGCCTCTACCTTCATTCATATACTGAATTTAGAAACCACTGATTTCTTTCTACAGTACATGATTTCTTAAGTGTCATATTTACCTATACTAGACCGATTACCTTCTTGGTTTAGTTCTCACATTTACTCATTTCTCTCTGTCTTTGTGTCTACATTTGCTCAAGATATGGGCATTACACATTTGAAATGCCTATCAAATTATTCAACAACATAATTATTTGTGACCACAAAGACTGGTACAACATAAAGGTGCTGAGGGTGCAATTCTTTTCCAGTTTAACTCGACTCCGCAAATAAATACTATAAACATTATTTTGTGGTGTGTCAAGACAGAGTTTATGAAAGTCAATGGCTTTAGGAACAGAATGATTTCTTTTGGGATTTGAGTATTGCTTGAAGATTCCCCCCTCCTCCCCTCCCCCCGCCACTTTCTCAGAATCACGCCCTTCAGCTGTTGTTTACAGGGAAGGCATATGGGTTATCAGGCTGCACAGGCAAATGGATGATGACCTTTTAAGTATTTCATGGCCATGTCGCAGTTATGAGAATATTGGAAAATGATCCTTGGTCCTTGCAAAAATGTTAAGTTCTATCATCTGCTTCTGTAGGAAATTCAGAGACTGATAGGTGTGGGGTAAGTTTTATTTTCTTTGGGGTTTCATTTCTATTTCTTATTTTGAAGACGTTATTGAAGTGTTTATTTACGAAATGAGGGAGTCAAACTTCAAAAGGGTAGGAGGGCAGGCTAGCAGGGTAAGCTGCTAAAGTTTTCCTGCACAGCCCAATATCCCTGTAGCATCTTGTTATCCCTGCTGCTGTGGACCTGCAGGTGCACGTTGCCTTTGATTAAGTAATTGGGTTCAGGCAACTCTCCGGCGCGAACACAAAATTATTGCTTCTGTTTTCTTTTTGCTCGTCTGACCCAGAAAAAGACACCTGGATCAAAGGTACCATTAGGAATAAAGGGAAGAACACCGAACAATGGATTCAACTTGTACTTTTAAAATTTCTTGCTAATCTTCTCCATCTCAACAGAGAAGAAATGTAGGAATCTGTTCTTGAAGTCCTTAAGGGCAGCAACAGGGAACTAAAATAAAACCTACTGACAATTGAAAGCAACAATTTTATCTTTTTTAAAGTAAAAGTGTTACATATTTTCATAATAAGTAAGATGGCAATTTAGTTTTGGTGACCTACACTGACCAGAGAGTAATACTCAAAAAGAGAAGAGATATTGAAGAACAAATGTAGGGACATGGATGATTTTCCTTCTTTCTTTTTCTTCAAAATGGTTTTTAAAGCTGCTGTAGTGACAGTTTTTAGTTTTAAAAAGAAAAATTATTTCTAAAGATACACACTATTCTGAGGTTTGATGATTTGTGTATTCTGTGCTCATGCCAGGTTTTCAATGCAGCCAACTGAAAGAGGCAGATTATATTTTCTGATACTGTCAAATATTCCATTTTTATCATTAAAATGACACTTTTATGTGATAACTAATGAGTGATATCAGCAGATGGAAAATCATGTTTATATTCTGACTGGTTACTTACTATGATGAATTGTAATTTCAGATATTCCCTCCAGTAATTCAGCTATTTAACATCATTTTCACGCTTTAAAAACGAGCATCAGTGTATGTTTGCATGACTGCTATCGAGAAGCAGATCACAGGTCTAGCTTATTGCTTTCTACTAACACCATTCTAATCACATATCTGTTTTGAAATACCTTAAGTAATACAATACCCTCCCAACTTTACCCTACTCCTGTCATGCAACATAGCCACTTAAACAATGCTTTCTCCTCGACCTTCAGAGGCCAGTTTATAATATTAGCATACAAGGAATAAGATGATGAAGAAATGAAAGGTGATATTTTGATCTTCTACACTCTACAGTTCATCTTTCAATCTAACCCCAGGGAGAATGCTGTGGTCATCTCTGGGAGACTGTCAAGGGTTAAAAAATAAATTACAAATTATGGGAATGGATGATACAAATTTTTAGAACAAACAGTTATTACTATGTTAGAGGAAAATTTAAAAAATAATTCTGTAAAAAAAGTATGTGCGACATACACACACATACACACACATACACAACTGTATTCTTACATTTTAATGGACTATTTATCATGGCAAGAAAGTGTTCTGGAGAATTCAGTAGGCTTTCTGCCATTGTGGGAAGATGAATGATGAAGCAGATGCAGTGCAGGGTTCCTTAATAATTTATTGGGTCATGAGTTATGGTTTTATTCAACTGAAAATTATTAGCTGGGTTTGCCAGAGGCAAACAGCATAGTGTATGGAAAAGGAAAATAGATTAAGCAAACATTCCACGGGTTTAATCATTTCAAACAGTGTACTGGATAAAGGTCCTGACACGATTGTCATTAATTCAGGGGACATTTTTACCTCCACACAACACAATCACAAGATGGGAGTTGTCAGTACAGCTCTGTAAACGGGATGTTTGTAATGAATAGTTAGCCTAAGTTATTACTTGCACCCAATGTTTTTCTTCATGAATGAAGATAAGGAACAACACAGAAGCCAAAGCTCACAATTCTTTTCTTTTTTTGAAAGTTACTATTTTTTGAAAGTTATTAGTTTTTTATCTCTAATCATTCACTTGCTCACTGCCTACCTCACTCATTCAACATACATTTATTGAGCACCTATTTTCTGTGCCAGAGACACTGTTCAGAGGTCATTGTGAAGAGACACTTTGATGTAAATCCTTATGGTTGCAGCCTCTTTGGAAGGGAGAATACCTTGGCATGGGCTTTTCATAGACTAAAAGATTTGTAAAGTTGCCCAGATTTGGCCAATATAATGAATGAAATCAATGTATAGGTAAAATGACAACCTCAATATTTGTTTAATTCATATTCCTTTTTAGTTCTAGTGTTTAGTGTTTGGTTTTTTTGTTTTTCTTTGTTTTCTGAGTAGTGATGTGGATTAAGGTTTGAGTTTTGGACATATTCACTTTGAGATACCTATTATTTACACAAGTGGATTGGTCAATCTGGGAGTTGGAGACAGGAGTATGGAATTTGGGGGAGAGGTCTGGACTGGAGATGCAAATGCACAAGCTGTCAGGCTATACAAAGCATTTAGAGCCATGAAACTATAAAAAAAAAAAAATTTAAATTGAGCATAGGTAGAAAAGAAGTATAAGGACTGAGTCTTTTAGCACTTTGGTATTTAGAAGCCTGGGGGATGAGTAAGAACAGACAAAAGAGTCTGAAAAGGAGAGGCCAGTGATGTAGCAGGAAAACTGGTGTCCCTCTGAGTGAAGAAAGTCTTCCAGGAGGGGGAAGTGATCAACTCTATCAAATCTTGCTACTGGGTCTTAAAGTCTGTTATGTTAGATTTAAATAGTCAACCAATTCTAGTCAATACATAATCCATAGTATCATTTAAGTCTATTTAATGACAATTAGTAAAACATCTCCTAGGGATATATATATTTTTTTTTTCTTTCTTTTTTGGAGCTCTGGTGCCGCAGTGGTTAAGAGCGCAGGCTGCTAATTGAAAGGTCGGCAGTTCAAATCTACCAGCTGCTCCTTGGAAACCTATGGGGCAGTTCTACTCTGTCCTAAAGGGTCGCTATGAGTTGGAATTGACTCGATGACAATGGGTTTATGGGTTTTAGGGATATTTTTAGCTATTCTTTTTATCATTCTTCTTAGACATCTGATCTCATTTTTTAGAACTTGTATTTTCCTTTTATACAAATAAACACTAACATACAAACACCCACCTGGCTGTCTACCTTTTTTTTTAATTTTCTTGTATTTATTTTTTCAGCACAGACATGCTTTGTTAAAAACTTTGTGTGCAAAATATTAAGACTATTAAATATTGACAGACTACTGCTTCAGTCTTTTTTTTTTAACTATTCATTTATTTACATTCACTATTTCTCTCATTCTCTTCTGCCTTGTCTACTTAGATATTGTTCAGGAGAACATTGTCCAGAGTCTGATAAACTGCTTGTGACAAAAGAATAAAAGGACTAACTGCATTTCTGATAGAAAATTTAAGTTGCACTATCTTTTGAGAGGTTATTTTATCTTGGTGCTAATGTAAAAAAATGCTTATTTCCAGGTTCCAGAATCAGGCCATCACAATCCAATGGAAGGAGTAACTCAATATTTTTTAATTCTGTGCAACTCAATCTTGGGTTTAATTTTATTGATTTTATTTTAGCATCCTCCTGTCAGATATTTGCTAGGTCAAGTCCTTGAAAGATTTTTATGCAAGAGAAGACTTGTTCTCTCCCATGGACGGGAAGGATGGGTGAGGGTTGGGTAGGGTGGCTGCTTCTTCCAGCATGGATGTTTCTGGATGATTGGCAGCCTCTGTTTATTTACTTTGATGTAAGGACTTGGGTTGATGTGAATGTATATTTAACTTGAGACTTGGGACTGAAACTCCAATTTCAGGTCTTTCTATACAGAGATAAGAGTTTCCTTAAAACCCAGTGGAGACTTTCTGGTTCTTAACTGTGCACTAGATTGAGAGTTCAAAACCAGTCACCACTGGTTTTTACTTTGGCTGCTTTTAGAAACACCCAGGAGATTTTTTAAAAACTTGATGTTCAAGCTGCATCCAAATCATTGAGTGAGAATTTCTGGGGGTCATATCCAGTCATCATCGTTTAAAGGCTCCCAGGTAAATCCAAAAGGCAACCAATTTTGAGAAATACTGCCTTAAGCGTACCATTTTCTTGTTGTATGTTATCCAGAGGAAAAGAAGAAGCCATGGACTAGTAACTGCTAGACAGCTTGAGCACCCCTAGATGTGAAAGGGGCTGAGGCCCTGGTTAGGGGCTTCCCAGCATGAGACGGTCACTATAAAAATGTAGCTACTTCTAGAGACGGTGAGGCAGGGAGAGAGCAGGAGGTATACATACCCTAACCTCGCTCTCATGACACCATCTCCCATTGACTGAACACAGCTATAAATCAGAGGGCAAGGCAGCCTGGACGAAGCATTTTGTAGGAGTTCTGCTCTGGGGGCACGGAGAAGAGTAGAACAGAGAACAGATCAGAGTGGATGCGAGGCAAGAAGACGTGTGTATGCGTGTGTGTGTGCATGTGCTATTGCCTAAGGGTATGCAGTGCATTCATCTGCAGTATTAGTTGTTCTTAAATTTCAGTGCACATAGGAATCCCCTGAGTAGCTCGTTAATGTACGTCATTCCAGAGTTTCTGATCCACTTGTTGTATGAGATGTAGGAACTTGTATATTTAATAAGTGCTCAGTTGATTCTATTTCAAACATCTCTGGATGCCATAAACTTTAACTCTGAAACAAGATGTTTTTCTCTGCCTGGATGTCTAGAAAACTTGGAACCAGATTTTTTGTAGTTGTAATGTTTAAGAGGCCTGTTTTTAAATGATATTTCGAAAAAGAAAGTTGTGGGTGATTTTAGACATAACATTTTTAGACATATTTGGAACTGCATACTAAAATTGAATAATTTAATTTAGATGTAGTGAATCTTCCAGAAAAGATGGTCATAGGAGGGGATCAAGAGGTTAGAGATATCCTGTTCCTCCAAGAATGCTGAACATTAAATATGCTTAACTATGAAAACTGACCACAGAAAAGCTCCATGCATATTATAATGTATTATGACAGATTCTAGGAGACTGTTACATTAAATTTCCTTCTTGGGTCCTACAGTAACTGTGCTGAAAAGTTAGAGGTTAAAAAAAAAAAAAATGGAAAATAACCCCTTGGGTTTACAATAAAATAATTAAAATATACTTCTAAACTTCAATAAGATTTAAGAAAGCAATATTTCTTTAATGATTTAGAAGTCTTCCTTTCCCATATATTAAGTTACTTCTAAATAATATATCTGAATCTGACTATTAAAAAACTATTGCTCTATTATAAAGAACATAATGAAGTACAGAGACTGTCTTCGGATCTTGAACAGATTTGGTGTAAAGAGGGGGATGTAATTTATCTGACTAGTGAAATTATCTGTACTGTATTTAAAAAAATTAAGAATGAAAATATATTATTCAGTTAATACTTTTTTTTTTTTAACAATGTTTGAGGCATTTATTTCTGTCACTATGGGGAAAGATGTGATCTTCCCACAGGACAGAATGTATAATTTTCTTCAAAATTATGCATTTTTATTTCAGACTAAACAACATTTTTTTTTTTCTGGTCCAGCAAGCTTTTCTTCAAATATTCATTACGACTTATTTTCTTTCTATGTATTTATTTTCAGCTGCATGGTCTTTACATAAAGGAAAAAATTCAGAGGGAAATCTGTTCATTTTAAGATGGGCACATATCTTACGTCAGTTGGCGTTTGATTTTGTGACCGAGCATATTATTGTTATTCTGAAAGAAGACCCTAAAATCAGTGAAGAGAATCACAAAAAATATGTCAAATTATAATATGCAATGGGAAACTTCTTAACAATACACCAAGTGAAACGGTTGATTCAAGCCTTGAAATATTTAACTTTTCTTGGAAGTAACTACACCAAATGAAACTCGGCAAGAATATGACAAGCTGGCTACCGTCTGGACTTAGAATTCCCTCATTTAATTTTCTGATTTTGAGAGAGCATAAATTACTTCGATGAATGATATGAGCCGTGTTTGTCTAGATTATAACCAAAGCTAGAAGTGCTTTATTTTAAAGTATTATGTCGGCATGTCTGTTTCCATATATGTCTGATAGAGTCATTATTACGGTTAGCCAATAAGAGTTGACTTTAGGTAATATTTTTAATTATTGCATAGATCATGCAGGCTCAATAAGAATTCAGTAAAAATCTGGTAAAAATATTGGAGTAATTTATTTACGAACTGAGACTGTGGCATGCCTGTGTTGGGCTTTATTTCCTACAAACCCTTCATATCTTTATTCTGCCTTCTTTTGTTACACGCCAGAAACATACAACCCACAAATAAAAACAATAAAGACAAAAGTCCTCCTATTTCATTCCCTAGCTAAATGCTGATAGTTACAAAAGCTGTGTACTGCATAAATCCAAAAGGCCTCATTCTCATAACTGTGTGACTAACACCTAAGTCTAGTTGTGAGATCCTTAGTTGGTGTCTTGTGGTGGTGGTGGTGGTGACTCCATGCACAAAGGAACCTGCATCATCCCCGTGATTGGTTGTGTATCAGACCTTTGTGATCCACAGGGTTTTCATTGATTGGTTTTGGGAAATAGATTGCCAGGCCTTGCTTCCTACTCCATCTTAGTCTGGAAGCTCTGTTGAAACCTGTTCAGCATCATAGTAACACACAAGCCTCCACCGACAGACAGGTGGTGGCTGCCCATGAGATATATTGGCTAGGAACGGAACCCAGGTTTTCCTCATGGAAACACCACTGAACCACTACTGTCGTCTCAAGTGTGGCCTACAGCTATGGAACTTTTGACCTTAGATTGAAGTATTTAACCTTTAGTAACATTTTAACATGAATAGCATCATGAGGGAAAGCCAAATAAAAAAGTTAGGTAGACTTTTATATTTGTTACCAGTCCTTCTATAAAATAAATTATTTGATGTAATTCTTTCTTTTACTCTTTCCAGGGTTATATGTCTTCTATTTTAATGATTGTCTTTACACACGTTAGCATTTCATGTCTGTGGTCCTTCCAAAAGTGTCATTTTCAGTCTAGATTTTTAGAATATGATGACGCTTGACTGCCTTTACTTATAATGAGCTCCCAGAAATAGATTCCTACTCCAGTTCTGTAGACATTGCCAATCAATTAGAATGAAAAGACAGGAAACCTGTTAGAATTAGTGACTCTATACTGTGGCTAAGCCATTCCCACACACCTGTTATGGAATCATTATTCTTATTTCTACCCTCCTCACTCAAGCAAGTTTGGAATGTAAATTTACAACGCAAAATGTTCAGTGAGTTTAATAATTGTAGGTCTGTCTTTTAATAATATTGAAAAATATCAACATTTAAGTCCCTAACTTAAAAAACAAAGACATTGTAGCATGCCATTCCATTTGAAAAGTGTTCTTCCCTAAGCAATCCTATGTTTATTATTGCAGTTCCAGGAAAATATACTGGTAAGATGATGTTTCAGATGTAAACAAAATTTAATTTCTATTTTTAAATATGTTTAATTGGTTTGGGCACTTTTCTAAAGATTCACAGAGATACTATAGCTATTTAATCTTATTTAAATATTAAACAATGATTATGGATAACATGATGTTATCTAAATGACGTATATCAAGCTATCTTAGAAATTGGCAATTATTCTTGAAATAACAGGCAAAAGTCAAAGGACAATAAACATGCCACTATTATATGTATATATTACTTTGGTCCTCTACATAATTAAAAGGTACAATATAAAGGGCCTAACTCAAAAAGTCTTTCTGAGTAGAAATTTGTATTATTTTTTTAACATTTCAAGAGCCAATAGTCTATTACAGTCTATAATAGTTGTTTTCACAAGGATGACCAAGTGTGCTCTTTTGTACAGGTCACTGTTCAGCCATTAACTTTTCTGAGAACCAATAATTCCAAGGTTGGACTGTATGCAACATCTAGATATAGTTCATGTTTGAGTTGCCTGTCATTTCTTTATTCTCCTGAATTTTTTTTTTCAGCCAAAAGTAAAGTTGTAATTATCAGGATGGTATTCCAAAGTATAGATAAGAAGGACTATAGAGAATGGCCTTTGGAACCAAATTGCTAAAGTTTGAATCCTGGATTTATGATGTTTGGCATTTATCCTCTTTGCTCTATGTTCCTTCATGTTAAAAATGGACATAAAAATACTTGATGTCATTAGCCATTAGGGAAATGAAAATAAAAGCCACAATGAGATATCACTTCACTTCACTCCCACTAAGATTGCTATGATAAAAAAAAAAAGAAAACAAAAATGTTGGTGAGGATGTGGACAAATTGGAACACTCTTGCATTGCTAGTGGGATTGTAAAATGGTACAGCCACAGTGGAAAATAGTTTGAAGGTTCCTCAAAAAGTTAAACATAGAATAACCATATGATCTAGCAATTCCATTTCTAAGTATAAACGCAGAAGAATGTAAAGCAGGACACAAACAGATATTTGTTCACCAATGTTCATTGCAGCACTATTAATAGTAGACAAAATATGGAACTGACCTGAATGTCTATCAACAGATAAATGGTTAAACAAAATGTGGTATGTACATACAATGGAATATTACTTAGCCATAAAGAGAAATGAAGTCCTGATACATGCTACAACATGAATGAACCTTGAAAAACATTATAATGAGTGAAATGCCAGTCACGAAAGGATTGTATGTATGACCTCATTTATATGAAATATCTAGCATAGGCAAATGTATAAAGACCAAAGTTTATTAGTGGTTAAGAGGCGTGGGAGGGATGGAGAAAGAGGGGATCATTGTTTAGAAGCGCTGAGCTTCTGTTAAGTGTAATGAGAAAAGTGGAAATGGATGGTAGTGATGGTTGCACAACATAATAAACATAATGTCATTGTACTGTACATGTAAAATATGTTGATATAGCAAGTATTTTACTACACATATATTTGTTGTTTTTGTTAGGTGCCATCGAGGTGGTTCTGACTCTTAGAGACCTTAGGTACAATAGAAAGAAACATTGCCCAGTCCTGAGCCATCCTCACAATCGTTGCTATGTTTGAACCTAGTGTTACAGCCATTGTGTCAATCCATCACGGCAAGGGTCTTCCTCTTTTTTGCTGACCCTCTAACTTACCAAGCATCATGTCCTTCTCCTCGGACTTGTCCCTCCTGATAACATGTCCAAAGTATGTGAGACGAAGTCTTCCTATCCTCACTTCCAAGGAGCACACTGGCTGTATTTCTTCCAAGACAGACTTGTTCATTCTTCTGGCAGTCCATGGTATATTCAATATTCTTCACCAACACCCTAATTCAAAAGAATCAATTTTTATTTGGTCTTCCTTATTCATAGTCCAGCTTTTGCATGCATATGAGGTGATTAAAAATATCATGACTTGGGTAAAGAGCATCTTAGTCCTCAAAGTGACATCTTTGCTTTCCAACACTCTAAAGAGGTCTTTTGCAGCAGATTTGCCCAATGCAATTTGTCATTTGATTTCTTGACTGCTGCTTCCATGGGCATTGATTATAGAGCCAAGTAAAATGAAATCCTTGACAACTTCAATCTTTTCTCTGTTATCGTGTTGTTGTCTGATTCAAAATGGCTAATACCAGCCCATTTCAGCTCACTAACACCTAGGATATTGAACTTTATACATCCTATTTCATTTTTGATGACTTCCAATTTTCCTAGATTTATATTTCCTACATTCCACATTCTGATTATTAGTGGACGTTTGTAGCTGTTGCTTCTCATTTTGAGTTGTGCCACATCAGCAAATGAAGCTTTCAAAAGCTTTACTCCATCCACAGTAAGGTTGACCCTTCTTTGAGGAGGCAGCTCTTCCCCAGTTGTATTTTGAGTATCTTTCAACCTGAGGGGCTCATGTTCTGGTAATATGTCAGACAATGTTACACTGCTATTCATAAGGTTTTCACTGGCCAATTTTTTCAGTAGACTGTCTGGTTCTTCTTACTAGTCTTAGTCTGGAAGCTCTGCTGAAACATTTCTACCTTGGGTGACCCTGTTGGTATTTGAAATACCTGTGGCATAGCTTCCAGTATCACAGCAACATGCAAGCCACCACAGTACGACAAACTGTCAGATGCGTGGTAGACATATATCCTTACCACAGTATACAAAGAGGAAGAAAAAAAAAATAGGCATAACTATCTTACCTATTTTACAGTGTTATTGTCAGTTCTAACCAAGCTATGACTGAAAAAAACTCTTATAACTCCGTATCATGCACAGAATGATCTCTTATTAATATTTTGCAAATATAGTAATATATTCAGATAAAATTTCAGACTTAAGCTATTTTAAAGTCTATTTTCATCCTTCTTGTATGAAGTTAATATCGAAGTAATATGCCAATCCTTTATAGATATTATTACAATATAAACACTCTATGAGTCATAGCAACACATACATCAAAGATCTTTTCAGGTCATTTTCTTTTCTCCCCAAAAATCTCTTAGCACAGGTTTTGCAGAAAATACTACAGATAGTGAAAAAATTTCTGTGAAACATATAGAGGTCTTGGATGTTGATAACATCTTTGTTCCTAGTCAAGTAACTCCAAAGAGGTCCTAATCTAACTTGATTTCCTCTCACATGTACAGCTGGGCTATATAGTCTTGCTTTATATTTATGGCTGCTGATTACAAATAGATACCGAAACTGTCAAATGACCTTAATGTATTATGCTGGAAATTTTGCTTTTCTTCTCTCAGACAGGAGTCTCTCATGTCATTTTTCCCTAAACATCCCATGCTGCCCACCAATTTTCAGCTGCTAACTGCTTCTTAAAGGAAAAACGGGCAATTAGGGGAGACCTAATTCATCCTTCCACCGCTAAATCTACCCACCTGAGGAACTTTGTGCCCAGACGCTCTGTTTTCTGTGCTATCACAATGAAATGGCTTCTGCTCTGTTCAATATGTATTCCCTCCTTTGGTATGGTGTATCCATCCTCTCTCAAGTTTTCAGAAGACATCCCTTCACAACCTGCTTTTCAGACAGAAAACCCATGACCTCTATTCTGCTAAGTTCTTTTGTGACGCTAACCAGGTTGCTGCTTCTTGATGTCTGCCATTGAAATCACATTATGAAGATGCTCACATATGCTGGAACTGTCTGTGATCGCTTAAGAGAGCCTCAATAGTAAGAAATGAAAATCCTATAGCATTGTTTGAAAATGTACCGTCAACTGGCACAAGAATAATTTTTCCCCATCTACAATACTTCAGGAGACTCTCAATAAAAAGAGGAACCATTCATCCATTCATTTATTCAACACATAGTTATTAACTACTTATTAAGTCATATGCCCAAGACATGCTAGGGATACAAAGACAGAGACGATACCGTCCCTACCATCAAGTGGTTTCTAGTCATGAGGATATAAAGAGAGCTGAAAACAAATGAGTAAAACAAAGTCTTACAGGAATCATTATAGGATTATAGGATAGGATGTTAAACATTGTATAACTGATGTTACTCTAAGAAATAAAAACACATTAATGAAGTGCTGCTTTTAGAATTCACAGGCCATAAAGGTAGCAAGAAAAACGGAAGCATAAGCAAAGACAAGGAAGAATAAAGCATCCTAGAATGTTCTGGATATCACACACATTTCAAAAGGACTAGAGTTTCATGTGTGTGAAAGGGGTAGTGGGTAGAGGAGAATCTGATTAGGACTTGTGGCATATATTTAGGACACGAAGTATCCTATTTTAATGATCTGTCTATAAGAAGTGTATGAATTATGCCATGAGTTCATATAAAACTTACCATTGACTTCAGAAGCAACTTTCATGGAAACATCTCAATTGCCTAGAATATAAGAGTCTTTATCGTGCTAATATTGTAAGCTTACGGCTATTACATGAGAGTAGAAGTCATAATTGCATCCCAGAATTGAGTTAAATCTATTGTACTGGGAAAACAAATAATACAGGATAGTTGTGAGATTCCAGGAATGGGAGTATAATGTAAAAATAAAACTGCAAAACTGTTTCAGGATGGGTTAGAAAGGCCACTTGACCATGTCAAAAAATGTCTCTACTCACCCTTGAATAACTTTTTAATTGACTACTGGGCATATTAATTTGCCCAAAGAATTTGTTTTTTTACTTTGTAAATAGGTATAAGTGCAAATTAAGTTTATTATCATTTTTATGTCAGTGTTTTTTTCTAAACTTCTCCTTGAGAACATTGATGAATTAAAGAATTTGAAATGGATGTGCTTCATTTCTGAAATACGTCAAATGTTAATGCACTATAGGACCCTGCTCCATAAAGTAATATGAGCATCTGTGTTTTGAGAAAAGTTTTCAACTGATAGAAATTTTATTCTGTCCAGGTTATTTTTCCTTTCTTCTGTTCTAATTTCCATTTAAAGAAACAGTGTAGAATCACTTTAAAATATTCAAGGAGCTATTTGGTAATGAGAAAGTTTGATCTTTTAATGGTTCCCAGTCCAATGACTTTTTTTTTTTCCGTTTTTCTTCTCCTAGATTTTTCTGCAACATTTTTTCTCTCTATATATATATATGTACGTATGTATGCATAAATCCATTGCTGTCAAGTTGATTCCGACTCATAGAGACATTTAGGAAGAGTAGAACTGTCCCATTGGGTTTCCTAGGCTCTAATCCTTAAGGGAGCAGTTTGCCAGGTCTTTCTCTCCCCGAGACGCTGATGGGTTTGAACTGCGAGCTTTCAGTTAGCAGCTGAGCACTTAGCCACTGCACTTTCAGGAGTATATATGTGTATGTGTGTGTGTGTGTAATTTTTTTGAGTGCCTAGAGTGTGTTAGGAACTGTTCTGAGATAAGGAAACTATATGTATAATAATAGAGGCGTTAATTTGTCCAAGTTCACATAGCTGACAATCTTTCCCTTCTAATTTCCTTTTCTCTCTCATTGATACCATGATTTTCAAAGGCACTCATTCAAAAATTTTAATATATTCTTTGGCTCATACTTTTTTATTATCTATTATCAGGTCAGTGCACATAAATTACTTCTTAGAAACAAGTTTTTTGTTGTTGTTGTTATTTTTAACCCCCAATCTCTTGTTATTCTAATCGTGATTACCCTGTTCAATATTATTACAGCCGTGTGATTGGAATAATACAACAACCTGGTCCTTAACCTCCTGAACTATCTGTTAGTCCACTCAGCCCTGCCAATGAAATCAGCTTTTTGTTCCTGAGCCATATGATAGGTTCTAATTTTAATATACTATTTAATTTGATTTTCTAATCATTTGATTAGAAATAAAAGAATGATTTCTAATCACTTTTTCTATTAATTTTGAATTCTTACATGTAGGTCCGATTTCAAATAGGCATAACTTAAACTGCAGGAGCATCACAGGTGAGGTGTTCATATGCCCAGTATACCTGGTAAAATCTAGTCTAATGACTCACATCATGTTTAAGCCAGGAGCAGAAGGAAAAAAATGATTGACTTTACTCAAATAATAAACTCTTTAAGAGGAATCAAAGACTTTCATTAATTTATCATTAAAACTTGTATCACCGATACCTCATGCTCTTTCTGTGAATAATAGAAGTCAAACATAATTTATTTAAGTGTTGATGTAAAATTGTGATAAAAATGTTATTTGCACAAGACACAAGTGGGAAGTCCACTAACTCTTGCAATATTATTTTATTATTATTTATATATAACTATTTTAAGCTAATATGCTACCTTGTGATTATATAAATTTCCTCTTTCATCTTTATATATCAAAGAAAACTTGTAAAAGAAATATCACTCTGAGTGTCTTAATTAAATATCAAATAGAAATAGCATGTTTTACTGACAGTACTATTATTGGAAGAAAATAAATACATTAGTATTTTGCCAGTACTGATGTCTTTCTCCTACTATAGGGTCACTATGAGTCGGAATCGACTTAATGGAATCGGGTTTGGGTTTTTTGATATATTTTTAGACATCAATTTAAAACATATATGATAACCTTGTGTTTCTTGAAAATACCATTAATAAAAAAATTAAATTTATATAAAAACATTAGAATTGATGCCTAGAATTTTCTAGTAAAGTGAGAAAAATTACTTAGAGTATAATTAATTAGAATGAATCCCCAGATTTCTCAAACCTAGTCTCTAAACAGTTGACAACGAGAGACCTTGAAACAGTGTGCCTGAGGGTAGGTGACAATGAGCTGATTGCTACGCAGTTAATTTTTTATGTGATTAAAGTTTATGAGACACCACTATAAGAATTGTCTTCTTCCATGTGGGAGACTTGGCTCCCGTTTTGCCCAATGCACCTCATGCATAGCCACCACCCATCTGTCAGCAGAGACTTGAGTTTCATTGGTTTCATGAGAGCTTCAAGACTAAAACATACTAGGAAGAAAGGGTTGACAATCTACTTTGGAAAATCAGCCGACGAAAACTCTATGGATCACAACAGTTCCATTAACAAGTGACCATGGGGATGGCCCAGGACCAGGCAGTCTTTAGTTCAGTTGTGCATGGGGACGCTGTGAGTCAGGGGCCGACTTGTGGGAAGCTAGCACCAACAGCAACATTTCTCACTCTGTGTGATCAAGAAATATTTCCAAGGCAAGAAGTCAGGGATATGTCAAAAATCGAAGAGTTTTTACAACTGTTATTTATATTAGCTACTATTTTCCAAAGTGCATTTTATGTCTACTCTCTTCTGTTCACTTTATACCATTGTTTCCAACATGTGATTAAAATATTTTTGCAACTATAGACTGTTAGTTTACTTTCCATAGCATATAATATAAGCCTGTTAATCAGAATAAAATGGTTACAGAATCACAGCAAGGAAAATATCCTGTAATTTCTTGAAGTTGCTGGTAGGAATCGAGAGGCAGTGTAGACATTACTGTGAGGTCACTACCTAGGAGAGAATCTGACTCCCTCATTTCTTGTATGTGTGAACTTGTGTAACGGACTTAGATTTTTCTGTGCATCGTTATCTCATCTAGAATACTAAGATAATAACTGCATTTACATTTTAGGTTTTTGTGAGAATTAAGAGCGCAACAACAACAGCAACCAAACCAAACCTGTTGCCGTCGAGTGGATTCCAACTCACAGGGACCCTATAGGACAGAGTAGAACTGCCTCATAGGGTTTCCAAGGAGTAGCTGATGGATTTGAACTGCTGACCTTTTGGTTGGCATCCGAGCTCTTAACCACTGTGCTAGAAGAGCTCCAATTAAGAGTGCAGGGGCATGGAAATATCCTAGTAGAGTCATCACTGTTTCCTATTTTGGTTCAGGTATATACAGTCAGCCCTCCATATCCGTGGGTTCCTCATTCATTCAACCAAATTTGGATTGAAAATCTTGGTAACAAAAAAAAAAAAGTTCCAAAAAGCAAAACTCACAGATCCTCAGTCTCTCTCCAGCACTCATTGTTTGAGCATTATTTGCCTGGGGTCTCATCATTATTCCCTAAACAATACAGAACTGTGTAATAACTATTTACATAGCATTTACATTGTATTAGATATTAAAAGTAACCTAGACTGATTTAAAATACATGGAAGGATGTCCGTAGGTTATATGCAAATACTATGCCATTTTATATAAGGGACTTGAGCATCCATGGATTTTGGTATCCGAGGAGGTCCTGGAACCAATCCCCAACGGTGACAGAGGGACGACTGAAAAAAGAAAAACACTGCCATGGAGTGGATTCCAACTCATAGCGACCCTGTAAGACAGAGTAGAATTGCCCCATAGTGTTTCCAAGGCTGTAAATCTTTACGGAAGCAGATTGCCACATCTTTCTCCTGTGGAGTGGGTGGTTGGTTCGAACTGCTGACCTTTTTGATTGGCAGCTGAGTGTTTAACCACTGTGCCACCAGGGCTCCTAAAGGATGAGAGATGACTGTATTCTCATAAAGGACATGTTGATAAATTGTATTACTCTTTTGCTTTTGAAAAAAAAATTAGAATATTAACCAAGGCCTAAGAAACAGATGAAATAAGATCTGATAAGATCATGCAAGTTATTTCAGTAAGCCTCCTTAATAAACTCTGCAGTCACGGTTGGTTACAGTTCTCACTGTAACTGGGATAATCCAATGTACTCAGTACAAGATACACTATCTGCAGTGTTCAGAGCACACACAGGACATTTACAGTTTGTGCTCCTGACAGAAGGATGCGGGGGGAAATATATTCCCAAACTGTAGGTTGCATGTTTGGGATTTGAAGGTCAATTTTTCATCAAAATGTTTGTGAGAAAAGAGTATATATAAACAAATAATTATAGAAAAATATCTGCAGGAAAGTATCACCTAGTGATTCTCCTATTGAAAGTGACATTTTCCCCACACGGCTCTGTTGTTCTTGTCCTTCTGGGTTAAATGGAAAGGGAATTTTGACTAGAGTGGTTAACATAATACTTGTATTGCCAGAGGGAAAATCTGAATTTGGAAGAGAAATCTTGATAGGAAAAACTAATACCAGCAACACAGAAACAGACAAGGTACAGAACTATATGCAATTTAACACTTATGAAGGATTCCAATAGTAACACCTAATGAATGTGTAAAGATCATATAAATTCTATCATATTTCCTGTTTTCCTCTAAAATTTTCCAGTATTCTATTTGGCGATTTCAGTCGACAAACTAGGCCTTATTGGAATAAAAATCAGTCTAACTTGGGAAAGATATCTGTTTGTATATTACAGTTTAAGAAAATGCAGTTGTCAAAATAAAAATGTTGAACAACTGTATTAGTCAAACTACAGTTAACATGGATTTATCTCCCACATTTGATTCTGCATATTTTCTATTGATTTATTTCATATTCATGCAGAGACCTTGAAAAGTGATTCATTTTGCTGATGGATGTAGGGGGTGGAACTGCATCATTGCACAGCAAATGCATTAACTGATACGATAACATAGTCATAAATGTAATAGGATTCATTACAACCAAGACGTAAGTAAGTGCTATGAGGCTTATAAAACTTTTCCTCTGGTTTCTAAAACGTATGTTAAATAATAATTCCATCAAGATTTTAAACCTACTTAGTGATTCAGATTACAGTCAATAAATGAACAGAAATTAATCATCTAAAATGGCAAGGAATCACTTCTGTTCTGTCCTACATGATACATTTGTATTCCTTTCGTGATTAAGTTGTAAAACAAAACAAAGTATGTGTGTATGTGTGTGTATACACACATATGTCTATTAGTATCTATAGCCAAACATCCACACAGTATTTGGTTTTCCACAGACATCTATACAATATTTTATTTTGCCCAGAATTGGAACTATTCTATTGGAAAACTCGGAACCACATTTAAAAAGCCCTGAGCCAGTTATACTAACCACTGGAAGTTTGAGGAATGCCCAGGCTCTCTCACCGTCTTACCACAGGTCTTGGAGCATTCATGACTTTCTCCATGAAGGTTTTCCTTTTTGCCTGAGATTTTATTGTTTACCTGTCCTACATAATCCTATAGCCTTCACTAACTCCGTGTTAGCGATGATTTCACTGTTTTTATTTCCTATTTGCTTCTCTGTATTACCTAAGAAACTATAAGTTTATTGGTGATAATTGTGGGGATCATAAGGTTGATGATGATGAAAACTAACATTAACCAAGCTTTTGCTGAGTGTCTTATGGCTTAACTCAATACCTCACATTTAAACAAGTTACAAAAGGATAATATAAATCCAAATTATCAGTGGAGATGATTAAAATGGAAGCCACTAGTCATTTGGTGGCTCTCATTTCATTTAATTAAAAACAAATTATATCATGGGTTCTTTACATTTATACTCTTGATTACCTGTTTCAGAATTATTTTCCTTTTTGAATTTCAGCCTTTCTTGCTATGATTATTTCCCTGAGATATGTTTTTTTTAGAGATTGCTTTTGCATGCATCTATTGCCCTGGTGATGCAATGGTTAAGCACTCTGCTGCTAATAGAAAGGTAGGGTGTTCAAAACCACCAGCCTGTCAGCATCGGAAAGACCTGGTAATCTACCCCCCCAAAGATCACAGCCTAGGAAACCCAATAGGACAGTTTTACTCTGTCCTATAGGTTCACTATGAGTTGGAATCAACTTGATGGCACACACCAACAAAACAACATTTGGGTTAAACTCAGTTTTTGTTTTTATATATATTGTCACTTTTTGCTTGTAAGATAGATTTTTTTGGGCGTTAAATTCAAAGAAGACATTTATCTCAGCACTTTGAAGATATTATACTGCTATTTTCTGACCGTAAATTTTGAGAAATACCTCTTTCTTATCGACTTGCTTTGTACTTGTTTATTAGTTTCCCTCTGGTGGATTTAGGCTTTAAGGATTTGTGTTCAGTGTTTGCAGTTTAAACACAATGAATTTAGTTCTACAGTTTATCTATCTTAATTGGAACAACTTGCACCTTCTGAGTCTAGGGAATTATGTCTTTCTTTGATTCTGAAAGTTATCATCCATTTATTTTTCACATATTGTCTCTTTCCAGTTCTTTCTTCTCTCCTGCTTTAACTCCATTGTTTTGTATATTAGGCCTGCTTTTCCCACCCTGCCCTTTTATTGAGAGAATTGCCTACTTGGGAGTTCATTCAGTAAGAAATTGTCTCAGGATCATCTTCCTCACTCTACAAGGCCCAAGGGCTGCTGGTCTTTATTTAGCTCATTGTTCCACATTAATTCCCCAAATCTCTAGCTTCCTTTTGCCTTTTGCCAATAGCCATAGATTTCCTCTTTCACTTGTTTACAATTTACTTGTGTGTTTGTCTGCATGTGCATATGTAGAGCAGATTTTCTTTTCTTTGCTTTGAATTTCAAACTCATATAAAAGAATCTTTAATGCAGTTTATCCACCACCGGATAATTTATTGTGCCAGAAGAACACTTAAGAAATTTTAATTTTGCATCCTGTCACAGGCAGTACTCAGCTACAAAATTCCACCTTTGTTGTAACGGTTGTGATTGTGCTTTTTCACCTGTTTTATCTCCATTGATATGCACAATGCCTGAAACACAGTATATGCTAAATAAGTTTTTTTGAATATATGAGTAAGTGCACAAATGCGCAAAGGAATATGTCTTTTTCTAGTAATACAGTAGTATGTGTAGTTTGGGAAAACTTGGTGGCACAGTGGTTAAGAGCTTGGCTTCTAACCAGAAGGGTTGCAGATCAAATCTTTCAGCCTCTCCTTGGAAACCCTATGGAGCGATTGTACTCTGTCCTATAGGGTTGCTGTGAGTCAGACTGGACTCGATGGCAACAAGTTTGGTTGGTTTTCTTTCTTTTTTTTTTTTTGTGTGTGTGTACTTTGCGGAGTCTGCTGCTTACATAGGAAGGAAATTGATTAATTACTGTACATAGATATATTTAAAAATATGCAGACAACAACATCTGGGGTTTTACTTTTTCAGAGGTGATCATTTATATTCTTCTTAGCATACCAATGTAACTGCTAACTGAAATCTTGGCAGTTCGAATTCACCAGCCGCTCCTTGGAAACCCTATGGGGGCAGTTCTACTCTTGTCTTATAGGGTCACTATGAGTCAGAATTGACTCGAGGGCAATAGACTTGTTCGTCTGTTTTTCAAATACCAATTTTACAGTCAACCCCCAGCAAACTAATTTTTGGCATTTTAAGCTGATAATATGAATAGCATTGCTTATTGAAAACTTCAAATTTATCTTATGTCTCTACACTTACTTAAAATGAAATATGCAAAAAGATAGGGAAAATATTAAGGTGATATTTCAAAATTCTCTGAAAATTATTATTTTTATAGTTTCTGTTAATGGCTGCCATAGTCTTAAAATGTCTTTTAAGGAGCAGTATCTGGGCCTTTTCCTGTAGTTATGCATGCCAGAGTAAGTAATTTTTTTGATGTTTTAGGTTGTTTGGTCAATGTCAGACTCTCTATTTGTGTGCAACTCATTCTGTCCTATATTTTCTAATCATTTTTTATTGGAATAAGACTTGGCTTTTATCTTTTACTCGAGGACATTGATGCTACTGTCAATGTGTCTCCATGCATTTTAGACAAAGCTTTCGGTTAAGGAAAGATATCAGTTTATTAACCCCTCCTAGAGTATCCGAACAAAGATATGTACCTGGTGTGACACAATATATACACTTACTTAAGTCAAAGTGGAGAAAAACTCTTTTTACTAAGAAAAACAAAAACATTTTCTGCACACTCCTTTCAAACTCACCAAGAAGAAAATAGGAGATGAACTTAATTTTTAACCTTCTTTGTGAAATGCATTTCAAACTACTCATCCTTACTTATAAACTGAGCTTATTTTCACTTTCTTGCTTGTTTCAGTCAATGAAAAAATATATACACACATCATTGTAGTGGAATTCACAAATTTCATTACTAGCAAATGTTGTCTATGTATGACTACAAGAATGCTTATATGTGAGGCCAGCTTGGCCATGAATCAGATAATTGTATGCTGTCTACACTCTACCATGGAAAGTCACAGAAGCTTTTATTTGGAAATGGATTAGTAGTTATCTCATTTAATCTTTCATTATTTAGAGTATTTTTTTAAAAGACTTTTTACAAGTTATCATTCAGCCAACACTTCAAGTGAAATTTACATGATAATACAATAAATGCCATCCAACAAATGCTCTCACAAAATATCTGCCTCATATTTTTTGCGTGCTTCCAGCCAAATTAAGCAATGAATGCAGGCATTTTGTCAGTGGACGATTTTAGTAATAGTAGATAAATTCCTCTCCAACTTTAAGTATTTAATAAACATAAAATCAGGACATTAGACATTGGTATCCAGCAAAGAATATAATTATGAATTTATTATGAAAGCACACACTATCTTCATCTAACTCCTTTTCCAGATATTTTCAAAGTGATAGATATGCATCATTTGATTTAATGTTAATGTAGCCCCCACACTTACAACAAATTGATCATTCAGTCATATAAAGCCATCTAAATAAATTATGACTGCAGTTGTTTTTTATTTTGGTAATTCACCCTCCCCACTTTCAAAAACTGTACATATATTTCATATATATATATGTTTCGTATATATATATGTTTCACCCAAACTTATTCTACAGCTGAATAAGGCCAAAAACTATTTACAAACTAATTTTAACACTAAGAAATGTCTTTAGTGTGCCTTTCATAGGAATTCGATTTTCATTGGCCTACCTGTAAACTGGAGCCCTGGTGGCACAACAGTTAAGCATTCGGGTGCTAATCAAAAGGTTGGCAGTTCTAATCTACCAGCAGTTCCTTGGAAATCCGACGGGGCAATTCTACTCTATACTATAGGGTTGCTAAGAGTCGAAATCAACTCAAGGGCAACTAGTTTCTCTGTTTGTTTTTTGGTTTATTAGCTAATGGGTCCCTGGGTAGGCCTGGCAATCTGCTATAAAGATTACAGCCAAGAAAATCCAATAGAGCAGTTCCACTCTGTAACACATGGGGTCGCCATGAGTTGGAACTGACAGGTTTTTTTTTTTTGTGGGTTATTAATTAATGAGGAATTACTGAGGATACATTAGAGTTGCTGAGGCTCTATGTTTTAGTTAGAAAAATCAGGCGTTTTAACTACAAGCCTATCACTGCTTACCCAGGAGTGTTACCTCTAAATTGTTTGAAAATTTAAAATAGATACAATTTAAGAAAGTTGATGAGAAAAGTATGTGATGTGAAATGGACCTCTTATTATGACAAATGGTGAGTATTTTCCAGGTCTGGGATTAGTAGCACATTAATTAGTTTATATACATTTTTTTTTTTAAAACACTTTCAGTGACATGCCCATTAAAGATAGTAATAGAAAAGATTCACGACCACTAAAAAATTGCTTTTATACTGGTGTGAAGTACTTACTGATACCTGATACAGTGTTCACTATGAGTTGGAATCAACTCGATGGCAACAGGTTTGGTTTGTTTGTTTTTCTTTTTTTGATACAGTGCTGGAGTCTTGAACTGCTTCTTTCTCTGAAATCTACTTAATAAACATAGCATAGGTTACCTTTCAAAACTTCACAGTATATTGAGATCCCAGGAAATCAATGACAAAACATACAATTTCACATTAGAAAACTTACTATGACATATTTATTTCCTAAAAATATATTTGTTGATGACAAATGGGAGAAGAGTATTGTTGAAACATCAAATATATTTATGACCGTAATAGTAGTTAAAGGGTTTGGCTGTTGACCAAAAAAGTCAGCAGTTCGAATCTACTAGCTGCTCCCTGGAAACCCTGTGAGGCAGTTCTACTCTGGGTTGCTATGAGTCAGAATCAATTCAACAGCAATGAGTTTTAATAATAATTTATAGAGTTCATTAGCGAAAAAGTTGAATAGAATTAATCTTTTTTTTTTTGAACTTTTGTTTATGCCAAGGGTGGGATACCACATGTTTATCAGTACTCTGTCCAATAAATAAATAAATAGATAGATAGATAGATAAATAAATAAATAAATGTATTAACAGAAGAAATGTAAAAATAACAACAAAAAACAGTGCACAGCAATATGGATAAACCATGACTCAAATAATTATGAATTTATGGAATTAGTAAAGCACAGTAGGTCAAATTGACAGCATAATTAAGCAGAGTTGAGGGTTTTTTGATTCTGGAAAATTAACAGAGATTATCTCTTGTAAAGAATTTCGAAAAAGAACACTGAAATAGTCTGTAAGTTCAGGGCAAGGACCTCAAAGAAGGAGAACACTATGGAATATCTAGCTGAATACATACAAAAACAAAAACAAAGTACTGTCTACACAAATTACCTAATTCAGATTCAGTGGGATTCTGCAGTTTGCCTCACAATAATGGCATGCATAACCAAAAAAAAAAAAAAAAAAAAACCAAACCCGTTGCCATTGAATTGATTCTGACTCATAGTGATCTTATAGGACAAAGTAGAACTGCCCTACAGGGTTTCCAAAGAGGAGCTGGTAGATTCGAACTGCCGACCTTTTGGTTAGCAGCTGAGCTCTTAACCACTGTGCACCAAAGCTCCAATGACATAGCTCTGTAAATGAAAAAATCTTACAAGCGACACCTCAATATCAAAAATCTGGAGAAAAAGGGAAATTTACTCAGGTAACCCAGTTTTCTGACGAATTATAGGCACCATTATAAACCAAAACCAAAAAACTCAAACCTGTTACCAACAAGTGGATTCTGACTCATAGCAACCTATTATAGGCACCGTTATACCCACTCACTGCCTCAAGTTCACTCCGACTCATAGCGACCCCATAGGGTTTCCAAGGCTGTAAATTTCTAGGAAGCAGACTGCCGCATCTTTCTCCCACGGAGCCACTGGTGGGTTCACACTGCGGACCTTTTGGTCAGCAGCTGTAGCACTTAATTACTAGGCCACCAGGGTTTTCAGACGCCACTATAGGAAAGAAAAATCACTGACACGTTTAGGGGAATCCCATCCAGTAGAAATTTCTTCTCTTCTTCCTCACTCACCAGGATTAGCACAGTATCATTCACACCCTGCACTCAATGATGGCCCATGAGTAGAAATAAAATTCTTACATGGGGTGAGGAAATAAACTCAAATTACCAGAAGTTATTCACCTAGCCATTCATACTTGAATGTGACTGGAAAATTTTAAATTTCACTAAATATTATACAATAAAAGAGGATAAAATCAGAAAACAAGTCTTTAACTACCTCACCCCTCATGTAAAAAAAAAAAAAAAGAAAAAAGAAAAACCTGACACATAAAACAGAAAGACTATTTTAAATATAATTATTCACATCTAAGACATTTGACGATATGCCTAATTGGAAAAGAGTAGGCTACTATGAAAAAGCAATATATATTTCCTAGAAAATTGAAAAAATAAAACTCATTAATAAAAAAGGAAGAAAACTAATCATTATAATGTCAGGAGGAAACTCTTTTAGCTGGGGGCACTTTCAGCTTCTAGTTTAGAATAAACATCATTTTCCCGATGAAACTTCATGCATTGCATTTGCTAAGCTAGTGGTCAGAGCCTTGGGTTTGGAAGCACACATTTTGAAAGTAGGTAATTGGGCATAATTATCTAAAGTGCAACACCTCTCTTTAGTCGCAGGAACCATGTGCCTTGGCTACAGTAGAAATAACACAAATTAGCTGCTAGCTCAGGACATGCCCAGCAGCCTGCGAATCAGCATACATTGAGAACTATAATTGGGATTTAAAAGCGTATTCTTCCTTCTAGAAGGCCAGCTGGTTCTATGTTGTGACGTGCTTGTGAAGAGAAAAGACAATCATGTCAGTCCATTTCCTAATTTAATTGGCTGTGAAATAAGTTCTGTGATTTTGGGTGAATAGCATTCAGCTGCTAACTAAAAGGTTGGCGGTTCGAACCTGCTAGCAGCTCTGTGAAAAAAGACCCGGTGATCTGCTCCCATAAAGATTACAGCCTAGAAAACCGTATTGAACAGTTCTACTCTGTCACATGGAATCACTGTCAGTCAGAATTGACTGGATGGCACACAACAGCAGCAACAGCCGTGAGGGTGGAGAAGGTCGTAGTGAACCTGTGTTAATGATATCGGCAGAGGTAGCTGGCAGTGAAATCGTATATGACTGTGCAATAAGGAACTTTTCTGGTGGTGACAAAATGTCATATTTACTATATAAGTAATAGCCAATTATAGGGCTTCTTGTTGTTTGATGCCTAGCATGTAAAGCCTCTCCTTTTGTTTAGGAATCCTCTAGAGCAGCACCATCTAAGAGAACATTGTGTGATAAGAGGTTCAAGTCCACCCAGAGACACCTCAGAAAACAAGCCTTGGTGATCTACTTGGGAAAGATCACAGCCATTGACAACCCTATTGAGCGCAGTTCTACTCTGACACTCATGGTGTCACATGAGTCAGAATCAATTCCACAGCAACTAAAAAAAATAATAATAATAAATTCATTTTGATTTAAAGTATTTGGTTAATTAAATTACCCCAAAATATTCTATGAGAGTTATAGGCATGATCTAGTTTATAGAACAGAAACAAATATATAGATACATCATTCTTTATTTGTACTGTTTCTGTGTCACTGCTGTTTTGTTTTAGTATAGACATTTCTCCCCACCCCCGGCTTTCCAGATAATTATAGCTCTGATACTTTATTAAGGGTTCATTTAATACAGTTTTTTGACCATGCAACGTTTTCATTCTCAAAATTAAAGAACTGTGTCTAGGATTTCCCTCTACTCTCTGTGTTTCGTGTAGCACCTGGCTTATGTTCTTCACTGTTCTGCAATTATCTGTATCTGCATTCACTTGATTTAAAATGACAGGAGAAAGTTGAATTTAGCGTTTGACAACTGTAGGATATGTAGTGAGTCTCTATAGGAAGTATTTCAATGCATTATGATCATCAATAAATCATCATGACTTTTTAAATATTATTTTTGCACAATCTGTAATAAACTGGCAGAAATCTAGCTAAAACTTGCCCACAATTAAACCCTCTTTAAAATGTGTTCTTCATTTCATGTTTACAACCTGTTTGTAATGAACTCCTTACAATATATAGAACTGTCCTAAAAGACTTGGTGTGCAACTAATCTAGTCTTTTTCTTCGAAATATTTAGAAAATAAAATGTAGTTTTTGGAATTGGACTAACCTGAGTTTTAAAACCAGTACCCTCCAACCACCAGCTGTTAGAGATTGGTGAGTAATTTCTCTGCCTTGATTTTCATGTTAAAAGAGAAAATAAGATCCACCTTTTAGAGTTATTGTGTCTCTAGTTCTCTGGTTGCTATCGAGTTGATTCCAGCTCATGGCTCGCCCATGTGTATCAGAGCAGAATTGTGCTCCGCAGGGTTCTCAGTGGTAGAAGTAGATCACCAGAACTTTCTCCCAAGGCATGTCTAGGTGGACTCTAATCTCCAGTCTTTTGGGTAGCAGCTGAGCACGTTAACCATTTGCACCTACCGGGGACTCCAGAGTCACTGTGCGCATTAAGTTAAAAGAAATAAGTTATCAAACAATTGTGCAAAGACGTTAAAATGTCTAGGATTGGCATACATTATGTTTTGTTATCATTTGTAACAGCTGTACATACGATCACTACAAAAGACCAGCGCCACCAGATCTGTGTTTTTGCCAGAATAACTATATGGGGCTTTCTTAAAGTTCTGTTCATGATTGTCTAACCTTGGAGTAAAAGAAAACCAAGTTACACCCTGTCTATGGTGGATATTTCTTTAAACATTGCCATGTTTTTCCCTGAAATTAAAAAAAAAAAAAAAGTGACTTGAGGCTAACTGAGCCTATTAGTGAAAATATTTCTTTTTTTTTTTTTTTTTTTATTGTACTTTAGATGAAGGTTTACAGAACCTTCTCATTAAATCTTCTCATTAAACGGTACACGTATTGTTTTACAACAACGGTTAACAACCCCACGACATGTCAACACTGTCCCTTCTCAGCCTTGGGTTCCCTATTATCAGCTTTCTTGTCCCCTCCTGCCTTCTAGTCCTTGTCCCTGGACTGTTATGCCCCATTAGTCTCATTTTGAAGTAAAAATTTGAAGCACGATTTGGAGCTGAATAGTACAGTTTGGTTATAAAATATCTAAAACAGTTTCTTCTTTGATAGCCAGGAGGTTGTGGTGGATATGGGGTAGTCTTAGGGGATCAAAAAGCACTATGGAAATTGGAATACGGCTCACAGACCATTCTGTTAAATTCTTCACATAGAAGTGTTTCCCTGAGACCTAAGCTATTTGCAGAACAGGAAAGAAGAAGACCTGCCCAGCTAAGCTGTGATTCATGAATAGCCATTGAATTCTGTCCATGGCCACCAAACACCACCATGAGCATACTGATGACTTAATCCAGTTGGTTTTATTCCTTGCAGCAAAGGAAACTGTGTGAATTCTTATACCGGAAGAAGATTGTGTGGGCTTATGTTAGGTGGTTTTGGGGTGGGCCCAAAGAAGCAAGGGTTTCCTCTGGATTGAATGTTCAAGAAGCAGTTGTAAACTCTCTAGCTGGGTAATGTAATGATTTTTTATTTTAGAGACAAGCAACGAAATGAGGTTAAAGCTTTAATTGGTAAAGGAGCACAATCACTCATGTTAACTGGGAGAGGGGAAGGCTTGGTCGTTTCTATAGTTTGCACTGTGTTCTTGTTTTTTCATGATTTTGTCTATGTGTATGATTGAGTCATAGTGTTATAGTCTTGTTTTTATCTTATTCTATTGTGCTCAAAGAATGATCTCATCTGATGTTGGTGTTCTGTGAAATTGTTCATGTTACATATGAACCACCTTGGCTCAGTTATGGCACACAACCACAAGCTGACAGATGTCAGGGGTTACTTTTCTTTTTCATTTCCTTCTAATTTCTTATCTCCCATTAACCACATCGATTAAGAGCTCAGCTGCTAACCAAAACGTCAGCAGTTCAAATCCACCAGCTGCTTCTTGGAAATCCTATGGGGCAGTTCTACTCTGTCCTCTATGGTTGATATGAGTTGGAATTGACTCAAGGCAATGGGTTTTCCCAAGGAGAGGCATGCTTATATGTGAGGGTTGCCATGGAAATGTCACTGTCTGTTTTTTATATTCATTGCATTTAGATAATACCTGCTATAAAATGTATATGGCTAACTCCTATGGTTGTGGTTATTCTTAATCTCAAGGATTGAGGGTGGGAAGCTCCAACACCAGGGCATATCTAGGTAAGAGATATATTTCTTAGGAGTATGTTCTGTACTGTCTGGAAGGGACTGTCTGGCAGCAACACTCTTTTGGAATATTGGACATTTTGTATATGTATCTGTGCATTTTATTTAGTTATGTATTTATTTGCTCATTCACACATAACTTTTTTTTACCATGTACTAGTTTTGAATTCTCACAGTTTCTGTCAGGGCACTCAATTCCTGGTGACCCACTAGAGTAAAGGAGATTTCAAGGAGAGTTGTCATTGTTGTGGGGGCTGTCGAGTGGATTCCAACTCATAGTGACCCCATGTGAGAAAGTAGACCTGCCTCATAGGGTTTCCTAGGCTGTAATCTTTATAGAGGAGCCCTGGTGGCACAGTGCTTAAAGCTCTGGGCTGCTAACCAAAAGGTCATCCACTCCACAAGAGAAAAATGACGCAGCCTGCTTCCAGTAAAGACTGAGTTGAAATCAACTTGATGGAAGTGGGTAATCTTTATGGGAGTAGATCACCAGGCCTTTTCTCCTGGGGACCTCTGGTAAGTCAACAGGAGAGGGCTGTGTTATCCAGCCTCCAGGTGAATTGGAGGAAGAGAGTTATGTCACTTCTTCTGCCTTTTTACCTTCAGTTCCTCACGAGGTAAAAAGCATCAGTCTACCTAAGGGAGAACCTGCAGGAAAGTGATGATGGGCATTTCAATGTCATCCTTTCGGTGATGTAAGGAAGTTATTTCAAGACTCATCCTCCATCTGCTTGACATAGGATAATAATAATTCTGCTGATGCATGCTAAACAGAAGGAAAAAGAAAAAGCAAGTAAAGCCAGATAGAATATTCAGAATAGCAAGGGGAAATAAGATTTATCAGTACAATTGTATGTTCAGATACTTAGATAATTCACATCTCTTTAAAAAGAATTATTTTTCTAACTGATCTTGAGACTTAGGTAAACAGCTCATCTTGGAGTTGTACTAAAAGCATAAACTTGAGATTTTCCCTTCATCTAGACAGATTATTTATAAATTCTCTAAAAATAAAAAAAAATGTCATTTAAATTCAGAACAGAGAGAATCTAAAATGATTAAGACTCCTGATATGTAAAAATGGTTGGATGCTGATGTTTACAAAATTGGAGGGGATGAATTGGAGCTGAGAACAAAAAAAAAAAAAAAAAACTAAAACTTAACAGCAACAAGGAAAACCATAGTTCGAACACGTTGGTACCTTTTTTGGTGTGGGTGTATTTAACAGACTCGCTGTTGTTGTTGCTGTTGGAGGAAGTTAATCACAATCATCATGCTTGTGTGCCTAAATTTAAAAATATTTAAAACATTCAAGAGAATCTGATACTTGTGACATATGAAGAGCTGGACTGTAAAAATTTTAATTGGTTAAGATTGCTGTATAGGTTTAAATGTTTTGGAAAATATTTTTTTTTAAGTATTCGTACATTTATATATGTATGTATGTTAGTGTTTGAATACTAAGAGGTTTTGTTAAAACAGTAATAATTTTACCATAAGACAAATTATAAAAAAAAATAGAAAATATAACTATTTATGAATAGGGACTGATTCCTGGAAAAGGACATTGTGCTTGGTAAAGTACAGGGTGAACGAAAAACAGGAAGACCCTCAATGGGATGGATTGACATAGTGGCAGCAATAATGGGCTCAAACATACCTACTACTGTGGGGATGGCATACGAGTGCGCAGCATTTCGTTCTGCTATACATGGGGTCTCTATGAGTCAAAACCTACCTGATGGCACCTACCAATAACAATTTATGAATTATTCTGAAAAAAATATTTTTTCATATGAGAGACCTGAATCGTGCCTCTAATTTAGGTTCCAATAATTATAGCATACTCTGTACTTTATATTGCCATATGAAAATAGAGAGCCACCAAGAACATACTCTGAGCACAAAATGATACATTTATAGCTCCCATTTAAAACCCCTTTCCCCAGCTGTTGGTCCCATCATTCTTTTCCAGTCTACTACCATAAATCCACTCCCTTAGGTGGGACCCCATCAAAGGAAAACAACTTTTAAAATTCATGTTTGAACAGTAAAAAAAAAAAAAAAAAAAAAAGTGCATAGAAGAAATTCATTTGGTAGCTCCCTGAGGGGAAATTTTAGGTATTTTTAAGCACTGAAAGGAGAATTTTATGATGGCTGTGCTACTGAAGACCTTGGGTGGTGCAAACGGGTTCATGCGCTCAGCCACTAACCAAAATGTTGGAGGTTTGAGTCCACTCAGAGACATCTGGGAAGAAAGGCCTGGAGATATTCTTCCAAAAGACCATAGCCATTGAAAACTCTATGGAGCACACTTCTTTACTCTGAAATACATGGAGTTTCCTGAGTTGGAATTGACTCCAGACACCTGGTTTGGTTTCAATTTTGGTGCTAATTAAGTATGGAAAATTAGCACATGGGATAAGACAGAATTAGTTCTACCTGTGCACAATTGGTTCAAACAAACCTCATTGCTGTTTGGATAGGAAAGTGTCTTAATTAAGTCCGGGAAAGATCTGGCATCCTGGGGATTCTGTAAGTTCTCAGTCCTTAAATTTAGTTGATTAGAACTTGTTGTGAGGAGACATAATGGTCAGTTTGATACCCCCTGGGCGAGAGCTGCTGTGATTGGGAAATTTTACTTTATAATCCCCAGCCTTTAAAAAGCAGTAAAAGAAAAATAAAGACAAGTTTCATAAGTTTTTCTTTTGTATATTAATTCATTTCACAAAGGAAAAAAAATAAGCGGGCTCTGTTTTGGACTCAGAGAGATGCTATGTACTTGGAGAAAAACAACAAGCTGATTGGAGACATATGGACATTCATGATGATGATGATGATGATGGTGGTTTATTTGGCACGTGCTGAGTGATAAGCATTTTTCTGATATCTTTGCATATGTTGACTCATTTTGTCCTTGGAGCAACCTTGTGAATTGAGTATTGTCGTTTTCTCCATTTCATGGATCACGAAACCAAGACACAGCAATGTTGGGTGACTCCCCTCGGTATGTACAGCTGGCGAATGATGCAGACAATGCATTAAATCTAATTATAGCAAAAAAATGAGGATGCAACCTGTATCCCAGGGCAGACAGCTTATTAGGAAAATAAATCACCCAAGTTATCATCATCATAATGATACCATGAGTTCATGTGTATGTTGAATTAATACTGAAAACATATCATTTAAACTATCTTAAAAATGCAATCCAAAGAGACTCTCTATGCTAAATTTGTATACAAGTTCGTACATAATACACATATAAAATGATGAAAGGGGACTAATGACAAGAAGGATATTAAAGTTTTATTTCACTTATGCTGGCTCCTATGCTACCATTTTTAACTGAGTATATTTTCTTTAAACTATGATCTACTAAATATTTCTTTTTATGGGAAAATGTTGCCTAGAAACTTTATCACTTATATAACTAATGAAGTTCAAAGAATTAAAAAAAAAAATTTAAAAACTAGAAATGTTTCTCTTCTAATGGTAATACCCCTCCAAGTGGAAAATCAACATTATTAAGCTGAGGACTGAAAAGTCATTGGTAATGTGTACAAAAAGTCATTTCTTAACAAAAAATAAAAATCATCAATATCTGTGTTACCTGGACTATATAAAGTCGAAACTCTGAATTAATGTGTATGAGAAATAGATACCAACCAAAATTCTCATCATTTTCAGAGTGATCTCTAATCCTTAATATAACAACCTAAAAATATTTGAGGTAATTTGACTAATGGGTTGACTTTTAATTCAGACCCATTTCCTTTTTCCTTTTTTTTTTTTAATTGTTGTAATTAAATGAGGTTTACATTTCAAGTTAGTCTCCCATACAGGATTTTTTTTTTTTTTACATTGGTATGAGACCCCAGCCGCTCACCCCATTCTGTGACAGCACACTCCTCCCCTCCGCCCCTGATTCCCTGTGCACATTCAACCAGCTCCTAACTCTCTCTGCCTTCCCCTCTCACCTCTGGACAGAAGCCGCCCCTTTGGTCTCTTGTATCTACTTGACTAAGAGGCACATTCTTTACGAGTATTACTTTATGTCCCACAGTCCAGTCCAATCCCTGTTTGAATGGTTGGCATCGGAAATTGTTTTAGTTCTGGGGTGATGGAGAGACCAGGAGCCATGCTTTCTGGGACACCTCCAGTCTTAGTCAGACCATTGAGTCTGGTCTTCTTACTAGAATTTGAGTTCTGCATCCCATCGTTCTACTGCTCCATCAGGGACCCACTGTTGTGTTCCCTGTCAGGACGTTCATTGGTGGTAGCCAGGCACCATCTAGTTCTTCTGGTCTCAGGCTGATGAAGTCTCTGGTTTATGTGGCCCATTCTGTCTCTTGGGCCAATACTTTCCT